>NW_027364233.1:0-278371 GCF_046119375.1 Phyllobates terribilis | reverse complement strand
ATGGCAAAAATCAATGAATATTGTAAATGCACAAACAGTAATTTCTCCGCATTGCAAGGTGCAATTCTGAAATTTTTTGCTTTTTCCTGCTCCTCTTAGCATGATAAAGAAGATTCAAAGAGAGTGAGATGCCAGCTCCTTTCATTCAGTCAGTAGCTTCAATCATTTCTGGACGTTTTTCAATGGCAAAAATCAATGAATTTTGTAAATGCACAAACAGTAATTTCTCCGCATTGCAAGGTGCAATTCTGAAATTTTTTGCTTTTTCCTGCTCCTCTTAGCATGATAAAGAAGATTCAAAGAGAGTGAGATGCCAGTTCCTTTCATTCAGTCAGTAGCTTCAATCATTTCTGGACGTTTTTCAATGGCAAAAATCAATGAATATTGTAAATGCACAAACAGTAATTTCTCCGCATTGCAAGGTGCAATTCTGAAATTTTTTGCTTTTTCCTGCTCCTCTTAGCATGATAAAGAAGATTCAAAGAGAGTGAGATGCCAGCTCCTTTCATTCAGTCAGTAGCTTCAATCATTTCTGGTATATGAATAACATGATGTTTTTCAATGGCAAAAATCAATGAATATTGTAAATGCAAAAACAGTAATTTCTCCGCATTGCAAGGTGCAATTCTGAAATTTTTTGCTTTTTCCTGCTCCTCTTAGCATGATAAAGAAGATTCAAAGAGAGTGAGATGCCAGCTCCTTTCATTCAGTCAGTAGCTTCAATCATTTCTGGACGTTTTTCAATGGCAAAAATCAATGAATATTGTAAATGCACAAACAGTAATTTCTCCGCATTGCAAGGTGCAATTCTGAAATTTTTTGCTTTTTCCTGCTCCTCTTAGCATGATAAACAAGATTCAAAGACAGTGAGATGCCAGCTCCTTTCATTCAGTCAGTAGCTTCAATCATTTCTGGATGTTTTTCAATGGCAAAAATCAATGAATATTGTAAATGCACAAACAGTAATTTCTCCGCATTGCAAGGTGCAATTCTGAAATTTTTTGCTTTTTCCTGCTCCTCTTAGCATGATAAAGAAGATTCAAAGAGAGTGAGATGCCAGCTCCTTTCATTCAGTCAGTAGCTTCAAACATTTCTGGTATATGAATAACATGATGTTTTTCAATGGCAAAAATCAATGAATATTGTAAATGCACAAACAGTAATTTCTCCGCATTGCAAGGTGCAAGTCTGAAATTTTTTGCTTTTTCCTGCTCCTCTTAGCATGATAAAGAAGATTCAAAGAGAGTGAGATGCCAGCTACTTTCATTCAGTCAGTAGCTTCAATCATTTCTGGACGTTTTTCAATGGTAAAAATCAATGAATATTGTAAATGCACAAACAGTAATTTCTCCACATTGCAAGGTGCAATTCTGAAATTTTTTGCTTTTTCCTGCTCCTCTTAGCATGATAAAGAAGATTCAAAGAGAGTGAGATGCCAGCTCCTTTCATTCAGTCAGTAGCTTCAAACATTTCTGGTATATGAATAACATGATGTTTTTCAATGGCAAAAATCAATGAATATTGTAAATGCACAAACAGTAATTTCTCTGCATTGCAAGGTGCAATTCTGAAATTTTTTGCTTTTTCCTGCTCCTCTTAGCATGATAAAGAAGATTCAAAGAGAGTGAGATGCCAGCTACTTTCATTCAGTCAGTAGCTTCAATCATTTCTGGACGTTTTTCAATGGTAAAAATCAATGAATATTGTAAATGCACAAACAGTAATTTCTCCACATTGCAAGGTGCAATTCTGAAATTTTTTGCTTTTTCCTGCTCCTCTTAGCATGATAAAGAAGATTCAAAGAGAGTGAGATGCCAGCTCCTTTCATTCAGTCAGTAGCTTCAAACATTTCTGGTATATGAATAACATGATGTTTTTCAATGGCAAAAATCAATGAATATTGTAAATGCACAAACAGTAATTTCTCCGCATTGCAAGGTGCAATTCTGAAATTTTTTGCTTTTTCCTGCTCCTCTTAGCATGATAAAGAAGATTCAAAGAGAGTGAGATGCCAGCTCCTTTCATTCAGTCAGTAGCTTCAAACATTTCTGGTATATGAATAACATGATGTTTTTCAATGGCAAAAATCAATGAATATTGTAAATGCACAAACAGTAATTTCTCCGCATTGCAAGGTGCAATTCTGAAATTTTTTGCTTTTTCCTGCTCCTCTTAGCATGATAAAGAATATTCAAAGAGAGTGAGATGCCAGCTCCTTTCATTCAGTCAGTAGCTTCAATCATTTCTGGATGTTTTTCAATGGCAAAAATCAATGAATATTGTAAATGCACAAACTGTAATTTCTCCGCATTGCAAGGTGCAATTCTGAAATTTTTGGCTTTTTCCTGCTCCTCTTAGCATGATAAAGAAGATTCAAAGAGAGTGAGATGCCAGCTCCTTTCATTCAGTCAGTAGCTTCAATCATTTCTGGACGTTTTTCAATGGCAAAAATCAATGAATATTGTAAATGCACAAACAGTAATTTCTCCGCATTGCAAGGTGCAATTCTGAAATTTTTTGCTTTTTCCTGCTCCTCTTAGCATGATAAAGAAGATTCAAAGAGAGTGAGATGCCAGCTCCTTTCATTCAGTCAGTACCTTCAATCATTTCTGGATGTTTTTCAATGGCAAAAATCAATGAATATTGTAAATGCACAAACAGTAATTTCTCCGCATTGCAAGGTGCAATTCTGAAATTTTTTGCTTTTTCCCGCTCCTCTTAGCATGATAAAGAAGATTCAAAGAGAGTGAGGTGCCAGCTCCTTTCATTCAGTCAGTAGCTTCAAACATTTCTGGTATATGAATAACATGTTTTTCAATGGCAAAAATCATTGAATATTGTAAATGCACAAACAGTAATTTCTCCACATTGCAAGGTGCAATTCTGAAATTTTTTGATTTTTCCTGCTCCTCTTAGCATGATAAAGAAGATTCAAAGAGAGTGAGATGCCAGCTCCTTTCATTCAGTCAGTAGCTTCAATCATTTCTGGACGTTTTTCAATGGCAAAAATCAATGAATATTGTAAATGCACAAACAGTAATTTCTCCGCATTGCAAGGTGCAATTCTGAAATTTTTTGCTTTTTCCTGCTCCTCTTAGCATGATAAAGAAGATTCAAAGAGAGTGAGATGCCAGCTCCTTTCATTCAGTCAGTAGCTTCAATCATTTCTGGACGTTTTTCAATGGCAAAAATCAATGAATATTGTAAATGCACAAACAGTAATTTCTCCGCATTGCAAGGTGCAATTCTGAAATTTTTTGCTTTTTCCTGCTCCTCTTAGCATGATAAAGAAGATTCAAAGAGAGTGAGATGCCAGCTCCTTTCATTCAGTCAGTAGCTTCAAACATTTCTGGTATATGAATAACATGATGTTTTTCAATGGCAAAAATCAATGAATATTGTAAATGCACAAACAGTAATTTCTCCGCATTGCAAGGTGCAAGTCTGAAATTTTTTGCTTTTTCCTGCTCCTCTTAGCATGATAAAGAAGATTCAAAGAGAGTGAGATGCCAGCTACTTTCATTCAGTCAGTAGCTTCAATCATTTCTGGACGTTTTTCAATGGTAAAAATCAATGAATATTGTAAATGCACAAACAGTAATTTCTCCACATTGCAAGGTGCAATTCTGAAATTTTTTGCTTTTTCCTGCTCCTCAGCATGATAAAGAAGATTCAAAGAGAGTGAGATGCCAGCTCCTTTCATTCAGTCAGTAGCTTCAAACATTTCTGGTATATGAATAACATGATGTTTTTCAATGGCAAAAATCAATGAATATTGTAAATGCACAAACAGTAATTTCTCCGCATTGCAATGTGCAATTCTGAAATTTTTTGCTTTTTCCTGCTCCTCTTAGCATGATAAAGAAGATTCAAAGAGAGTGAGATGCCAGCTCCTTTCATTCAGTCAGTAGCTTCAAACATTTCTGGTATATGAATAACATGATGTTTTTCAATGGCAAAAATCAATGAATATTGTAAATGCACAAAGAGTAATTTCTCCGCATTGCAAGGTGCAATTCTGAAATTTTTTGCTTTTTCCTGCTCCTCTTAGCATGATAAAGAAGATTCAAAGAGAGTGAGATGCCAGCTCCTTTCATTCAGTCAGTAGCTTCAATCATTTCTGGACGTTTTTCAATGGCAAAAATCAATGAATATTGTAAATGCACAAACAGTAATTTCTCCGCATTGCAAGGTGCAATTCTGAAATTTTTTGCTTTTTCCTGCTCCTCTTAGCATGATAAAGAAGATTCAAAGAGAGTGAGATGCCAGCTCCTTTCATTCAGTCAGTAGCTTCAATCATTTCTGGACGTTTTTCAATGGCAAAAATCAATGAATATTGTAAATGCACAAACAGTAATTTCTCCGCATTGCAAGGTGCAATTCTGAAATTTTTTGCTTTTTCCTGCTCCTCTTAGCATGATAAAGAAGATTCAAAGAGAGTGAGATGCCAGCTCCTTTCATTCAGTCAGTAGCTACAAACATTTCTGGTATATGAATAACATGATGTTTTTCAATGGCAAAAATCAATGAATATTGTAAATGCACAAACAGTAATTTCTCCGCATCGCAAGGTGCAATTCTGAAATTTTTTGCTTTTTCCTGCTCCTCTTAGCATGATAAAGAAGATTCAAAGAGAGTGAGATGCCAGCTCCTTTCATTCAGTCAGTAGCTTCAATCATTTCTGGACGTTTTTCAATGGCAAAAATCAATGAATATTGTAAATGCACAAACAGTAATTTCTCCGCATTGCAAGGTGCAATTCTGAAATTTTTTGCTTTTTCCTGCTCCTCTTAGCATGATAAAGAAGATTCAAAGAGAGTGAGATGCCAGCTCCTTTCATTCAGTCAGTAGCTTCAAACATTTCTGGTATATGAATAACATGATGTTTTTCAATGGCAAAAATCAATGAATATTGTAAATGCACAAAGAGTAATTTCTCCGCATTGCAAGGTGCAATTCTGAAATTTTTTGCTTTTTCCTGCTCCTCTTAGCATGATAAAGAAGATTCAAAGAGAGTGAGATGCCAGCTCCTTTCATTCAGTCAGTAGCTTCAATCATTTCTGGACGTTTTTCAAAGCAAAAATCAATGAATATTGTAAATGCACAAACAGTAATTTCTCCGCATTGCAAGGTGAAATTCTGAAATTTTTTGCTTTTTCCTGCTCCTCTTAGCATGATAAAGAAGATTCAAAGAGAGTGAGATGCCAGCTCCTTTCATTCAGTCAGTAGCTTCAATCATTTCTGGACGTTTTTCAATGGCAAAAATCAATGAATATTGTAAATGCACAAACAGTAATTTCTCCGCATTGCAAGGTGCAATTCTGAAATTTTTTGCTTTTTCCTGCTCCTCTTAGCATGATAAAGAAGATGCAAAGAGAGTGAGATGCCAGCTCCTTTCATTCAGTCAGTAGCTACAAACATTTCTGGTATATGAATAACATGATGTTTTTCAATGGCAAAAATCAATGAATATTGTAAATGCACAAACAGTAATTTCTCCGCATTGCAAGGTGCAATTCTGAAATTTTTTGCTTTTTCCTGCTCCTCTTAGCATGATAAAGAAGATTCAAAGAGAGTGAGATGCCAGCTCCTTTCATTCAGTCAGTAGCTTCAATCATTTCTGGACGTTTTTCAATGGCAAAAATCAATGAATATTGTAAATGCACAAACAGTAATTTCTCCGCATTGCAAGGTGCAATTCTGAAATTTTTTGCTTTTTCCTGCTCCTCTTAGCATGATAAAGAAGATTCAAAGAGAGTGAGATGCCAGCTCCTTTCATTCAGTCAGTAGCTTCAATCATTTCTGGACGTTTTTCAATGGCAAAAATCAATGAATATTGTAAATGCACAAACAGTAATTTCTCCGCATTGCAAGGTGCAATTCTGAAATTTTTTGCTTTTTCCTGCTCCTCTTAGCATGACAAAGAAGATTCAAAGAGAGTAAGATGCCAGCTCCTTTCATTCAGTCAGTAGCTTCAATCATTTCTGGTATATGAATAACATGATGTTTTTCAATGGCAAAAATCAATGAATATTGTAAATGCACAAACAGTAATTTCTCCGCATTGCAAGGTGCAATTCTGAAATTTTTTGCTTTTTCCTGCTCCTCTTAGCATGATAAAGAAGATTCAAAGAGAGTGAGATGCCAGCTCCTTTCATTCAGTCAGTAGCTTCAATCATTTCTGGACGTTTTTCAATGGCAAAAATCAATGAGTATTGTAAATGCACAAACAGTAATTTCTCCGCATTGCAAGGTGCAATTCTGAAATTTTTTGCTTTTTCCTGCTCCTCTTAGCATGATAAAGAAGATTCAAAGAGAGTGAGATGCCAGCTCCTTTCATTCAGTCAGTAGCTTCAATCATTTCTGGACGTTTTTCAATGGCAAAAATCAATGAATATTGTAAATGCACAAACAGTAATTTCTCCGCATTGCAAGGTGCAATTCTGAAATTTTTTGCTTTTTCCTGCTCCTCTTAGCATGATAAAGAAGATTCAAAGAGAGTGAGATGCCAGCTCCTTTCATTCAGTCAGTAGCTTCAAACATTTCTGGTATATGAATAATATGATGTTTTTCAATGGCAAAAATCAATGAATATTGTAAAAGCACAAACAGTAATTTCTCCGCATTGCAAGGTGCAATTCTGAAATTTTTTGCTTTTTCCTGCTCCTCTTAGCATGATAAAGAAGATTCAAAGAGAGTGAGATGCCAGCTCCTTTCATTCAGTCAGTAGCTTCAATCATTTCTGGACGTTTTTCAATGGCAAAAATCAATGAATATTGTAAATGCACAAACAGTAATTTCTCCGCATTGCAAGGTGCAATTCTGAAATTTTTTGCTTTTTCCTGCTCCTCTTAGCATGATAAAGAAGATTCAAAGAGAGTGAGATGCCAGCTCCTTTCATTCAGTCAGTAGCTTCAATCATTTCTGGTATATGAATAACATGATGTTTTTCAATGGCAAAAATCAATGAATATTGTAAATGCACAAACAGTAATTTCTCCGCATTGCAAGTTGCAATTCTGAAATTTTTTGCTTTTTCCTGCTCCTCTTAGCATGATAAAGAAGATTCAAAGAGAGTGAGATGCCAGCTCCTTTCATTCAGTCAGTAGCTTCAATCATTTCTGGACGTTTTTCAATGGCAAAAATCAATGAATATTGTAAATGCACAAACAGTAATTTCTCCGCATTGCAAGGTGCAATTCTGAAATTTTTTGCTTTTTCCTGCTCCTCTTAGCATGATAAAGAAGATTCAAAGAGAGTGAGATGCCAGCTCCTTTCATTCAGTCAGTAGCTTCAATCATTTCTGGACGTTTTTCAATGGCAAAAATCAATGAATATTGTAAATGCACAAACAGTAATTTCTCCGCATTGCAAGGTGCAATTCTGAAATTTTTTGCTTTTTCCTGCTCCTCTTAGCATGATAAAGAAGATTCAAAGAGAGTGAGATGCCAGCTCCTTTCATTCAGTCAGTAGCTTCAAACATTTCTGGTATATGAATAACATGATGTTTTTCAATGGCAAAAATCAATGAATATTGTAAATGCACAAACAGTAATTTCTCCGCATTGCAAGGTGCAATTCTGAAATTTTTTGCTTTTTCCTGCTCCTCTTAGCATGATAAAGAAGATTCAAAGAGAGTGAGATGCCAGCTCCTTTCATTCAGTCAGTAGCTTCAATCATTTCTGGACGTTTTTCAATGGCAAAAATCAATGAATATTGTAAATGCACAAACAGTAATTTCTCCGCATTGCAAGGTGCAATTCTGAAATTTTTTGCTTTTTCCTGCTCCTCTTAGCATGATAAAGAAGATTCAAAGAGAGTGAGATGTCAGCTCCTTTCATTCAGTCAGTAGCTTCAAACATTTCTGGTATATGAATAACATGATGTTTTTCAATGGCAAAAATCAATGAATTTTGTAAATGCACAAACAGTAATTTCTCCGCATTGCAAGGTGCAATTCTGAAATTTTTTGCTTTTTCCTGCTCCTCTTAGCATGATAAAGAAGATTCAAAGAGAGTGAGATGCCAGTTCCTTTCATTCAGTCAGTAGCTTCAATCATTTCTGGACGTTTTTCAATGGCAAAAATCAATGAATATTGTAAATGCACAAACAGTAATTTCTCCGCATTGCAAGGTGCAATTCTGAAATTTTTTGCTTTTTCCTGCTCCTCTTAGCATGATAAAGAAGATTCAAAGAGAGTGAGATGCCAGCTCCTTTCATTCAGTCAGTAGCTTCAATCATTTCTGGTATATGAATAACATGATGTTTTTCAATGGCAAAAATCAATGAATATTGTAAATGCACAAACAGTAATTTCTCCGCATTGCAAGGTGCAATTCTGAATTTTTTTGCTTTTTCCTGCTCCTCTTAGCATGATAAAGAAGATTCAAAGAGAGTGAGATGCCAGCTCCTTTCATTCAGTCAGTAGCTTCAATCATTTCTGGACGTTTTTCAATGGCAAAAATCAATGAATATTGTAAATGCACAAACAGTAATTTCTCCGCATTGCAAGGTGCAATTCTGAAATTTTTTGCTTTTTCCTGCTCCTCTTAGCATGATAAACAAGATTCAAAGAGAGTGAGATGCCAGCTCCTTTCATTCAGTCAGTAGCTTCAATCATTTCTGGACGTTTTTCAATGGCAAAAATCAATGAATATTGTAAATGCACAAACAGTAATTTCTCCGCATTGCAAGGTGCAATTCTGAAATTTTTTGCTTTTTCCTGCTCCTCTTAGCATGATAAAGAAGATTCAAAGAGAGTGAGATGCCAGCTCCTTTCATTCAGTCAGTAGCTTCAAACATTTCTGGTATATGAATAACATGATGTTTTTCAATGGCAAAAATCAATGAATATTGTAAATGCACAAACAGTAATTTCTCCGCATTGCAAGGTGCAAGTCTGAAATTTTTTGCTTTTTCCTGCTCCTCTTAGCATGATAAAGAAGATTCAAAGAGAGTGAGATGCCAGCTACTTTCATTCAGTCAGTAGCTTCAATCATTTCTGGACGTTTTTCAATGGTAAAAATCAATGAATATTGTAAATGCACAAACAGTAATTTCTCCACATTGCAAGGTGCAATTCTGAAATTTTTTGCTTTTTCCTGCTCCTCTTAGCAAGATAAAGAAGATTCAAAGAGAGTGAGATGCCAGCTCCTTTCATTCAGTCAGTAGCTTCAATCATTTCTGCTATATGAATAACATGATGTTTTTCAATGGCAAAAATCAATGAATATTGTAAATGCACAAACAGTAATTTCTCCGCATTGCAAGGTGCAATTCTGAAATTTTTTGCTTTTTCCTGCTCCTCTTAGCATGATAAAGAAGATTCAAAGAGAGTGAGATGCCAGCTCCTTTCATTCAGTCAGTAGCTTCAATCATTTCTGGACGTTTTTCAATGGCAAAAATCAATGAATATTGTAAATGCACAAACAGTAATTTCTCCGCATTGCAAGGTGCAATTCTGAAATTTTTTGCTTTTTCCTGCTCCTCTTAGCATGATAAAGAAGATTCAAAGAGAGTGAGATGTCAGCTCCTTTCATTCAGTCAGTAGCTTCAAACATTTCTGGTATATGAATAACATGATGTTTTTCAATGGCAAAAATCAATGAATTTTGTAAATGCACAAACAGTAATTTCTCCGCATTGCAAGGTGCAATTCTGAAATTTTTTGCTTTTTCCTGCTCCTCTTAGCATGATAAAGAAGATTCAAAGAGAGTGAGATGCCAGTTCCTTTCATTCAGTCAGTAGCTTCAATCATTTCTGGACGTTTTTCAATGGCAAAAATCAATGAATATTGTAAATGCACAAACAGTAATTTCTCCGCATTGCAAGGTGCAATTCTGAAATTTTTTGCTTTTTCCTGCTCCTCTTAGCATGATAAAGAAGATTCAAAGAGAGTGAGATGCCAGCTCCTTTCATTCAGTCAGTAGCTTCAATCATTTCTGGTATATGAATAACATGATGTTTTTCAATGGCAAAAATCAATGAATATTGTAAATGCACAAACAGTAATTTCTCCGCATTGCAAGGTGCAATTCTGAAATTTTTTGCTTTTTCCTGCTCCTCTTAGCATGATAAAGAAGATTCAAAGAGAGTGAGATGCCAGCTCCTTTCATTCAGTCAGTAGCTTCAATCATTTCTGGACGTTTTTCAATGGCAAAAATCAATGAATATTGTAAATGCACAAACAGTAATTTCTCCGCATTGCAAGGTGCAATTCTGAAATTTTTTGCTTTTTCCTGCTCCTCTTAGCATGATAAAGAAGATTCAAAGAGAGTGAGATGCCAGCTCCTTTCATTCAGTCAGTAGCTTCAATCATTTCTGGTATATGAATAACATGATGTTTTTCAATGGCAAAAATCAATGAATATTGTAAATGCACAAACAGTAATTTCTCCGCATTGCAAGGTGCAATTCTGAATTTTTTTGCTTTTTCCTGCTCCTCTTAGCATGATAAAGAAGATTCAAAGAGAGTGAGATGCCAGCTCCTTTCATTCAGTCAGTAGCTTCAATCATTTCTGGACGTTTTTCAATGGCAAAAATCAATGAATATTGTAAATGCACAAACAGTAATTTCTCCGCATTGCAAGGTGCAATTCTGAAATTTTTTGCTTTTTCCTGCTCCTCTTAGCATGATAAACAAGATTCAAAGAGAGTGAGATGCCAGCTCCTTTCATTCAGTCAGTAGCTTCAATCATTTCTGGACGTTTTTCAATGGCAAAAATCAATGAATATTGTAAATGCACAAACAGTAATTTCTCCGCATTGCAAGGTGCAATTCTGAAATTTTTTGCTTTTTCCTGCTCCTCTTAGCATGATAAAGAAGATTCAAAGAGAGTGAGATGCCAGCTCCTTTCATTCAGTCAGTAGCTTCAAACATTTCTGGTATATGAATAACATGATGTTTTTCAATGGCAAAAATCAATGAATATTGTAAATGCACAAACAGTAATTTCTCCGCATTGCAAGGTGCAAGTCTGAAATTTTTTGCTTTTTCCTGCTCCTCTTAGCATGATAAAGAAGATTCAAAGAGAGTGAGATGCCAGCTACTTTCATTCAGTCAGTAGCTTCAATCATTTCTGGACGTTTTTCAATGGTAAAAATCAATGAATATTGTAAATGCACAAACAGTAATTTCTCCACATTGCAAGGTGCAATTCTGAAATTTTTTGCTTTTTCCTGCTCCTCTTAGCATGATAAAGAAGATTCAAAGAGAGTGAGATGCCAGCTCCTTTCATTCAGTCAGTAGCTTCAATCATTTCTGGTATATGAATAACATGATGTTTTTCAATGGCAAAAATCAATGAATATTGTAAATGCACAAACAGTAATTTCTCCGCATTGCAAGGTGCAATTCTGAAATTTTTTGCTTTTTCCTGCTCCTCTTAGCATGATAAAGAAGATTCAAAGAGAGTGAGATGCCAGCTCCTTTCATTCAGTCAGTAGCTTCAATCATTTCTGGTATATGAATAACATGATGTTTTTCAATGGCAAAAATCAATGAATATTGTAAATGCACAAACAGTAATTTCTCCGCATTGCAAGTTGCAATTCTGAAATTTTTTGCTTTTTCCTGCTCCTCTTAGCATGATAAAGAAGATTCAAAGAGAGTGAGATGCCAGCTCCTTTCATTCAGTCAGTAGCTTCAATCATTTCTGGACGTTTTTCAATGGCAAAAATCAATGAATATTGTAAATGCACAAACAGTAATTTCTCCGCATTGCAAGGTGCAATTCTGAAATTTTTTGCTTTTTCCTGCTCCTCTTAGCATGATAAAGAAGATTCAAAGAGAGTGAGATGCCAGCTCCTTTCATTCAGTCAGTAGCTTCAATCATTTCTGGACGTTTTTCAATGGCAAAAATCAATGAATATTGTAAATGCACAAACAGTAATTTCTCCGCATTGCAAGGTGCAATTCTGAAATTTTTTGCTTTTTCCTGCTCCTCTTAGCATGATAAAGAAGATTCAAAGAGAGTGAGATGCCAGCTCCTTTCATTCAGTCAGTAGCTTCAAACATTTCTGGTATATGAATAACATGATGTTTTTCAATGGCAAAAATCAATGAATATTGTAAATGCACAAACAGTAATTTCTCCGCATTGCAAGGTGCAATTCTGAAATTTTTTGCTTTTTCCTGCTCCTCTTAGCATGATAAAGAAGATTCAAAGAGAGTGAGATGCCAGCTCCTTTCATTCAGTCAGTAGCTTCAATCATTTCTGGACGTTTTTCAATGGCAAAAATCAATGAATATTGTAAATGCACAAACAGTAATTTCTCCGCATTGCAAGGTGCAATTCTGAAATTTTTTGCTTTTTCCTGCTCCTCTTAGCATGATAAAGAAGATTCAAAGAGAGTGAGATGTCAGCTCCTTTCATTCAGTCAGTAGCTTCAAACATTTCTGGTATATGAATAACATGATGTTTTTCAATGGCAAAAATCAATGAATTTTGTAAATGCACAAACAGTAATTTCTCCGCATTGCAAGGTGCAATTCTGAAATTTTTTGCTTTTTCCTGCTCCTCTTAGCATGATAAAGAAGATTCAAAGAGAGTGAGATGCCAGTTCCTTTCATTCAGTCAGTAGCTTCAATCATTTCTGGACGTTTTTCAATGGCAAAAATCAATGAATATTGTAAATGCACAAACAGTAATTTCTCCGCATTGCAAGGTGCAATTCTGAAATTTTTTGCTTTTTCCTGCTCCTCTTAGCATGATAAAGAAGATTCAAAGAGAGTGAGATGCCAGCTCCTTTCATTCAGTCAGTAGCTTCAATCATTTCTGGTATATGAATAACATGATGTTTTTCAATGGCAAAAATCAATGAATATTGTAAATGCACAAACAGTAATTTCTCCGCATTGCAAGGTGCAATTCTGAATTTTTTTGCTTTTTCCTGCTCCTCTTAGCATGATAAAGAAGATTCAAAGAGAGTGAGATGCCAGCTCCTTTCATTCAGTCAGTAGCTTCAATCATTTCTGGACGTTTTTCAATGGCAAAAATCAATGAATATTGTAAATGCACAAACAGTAATTTCTCCGCATTGCAAGGTGCAATTCTGAAATTTTTTGCTTTTTCCTGCTCCTCTTAGCATGATAAACAAGATTCAAAGAGAGTGAGATGCCAGCTCCTTTCATTCAGTCAGTAGCTTCAATCATTTCTGGACGTTTTTCAATGGCAAAAATCAATGAATATTGTAAATGCACAAACAGTAATTTCTCCGCATTGCAAGGTGCAATTCTGAAATTTTTTGCTTTTTCCTGCTCCTCTTAGCATGATAAAGAAGATTCAAAGAGAGTGAGATGCCAGCTCCTTTCATTCAGTCAGTAGCTTCAAACATTTCTGGTATATGAATAACATGATGTTTTTCAATGGCAAAAATCAATGAATATTGTAAATGCACAAACAGTAATTTCTCCGCATTGCAAGGTGCAAGTCTGAAATTTTTTGCTTTTTCCTGCTCCTCTTAGCATGATAAAGAAGATTCAAAGAGAGTGAGATGCCAGCTACTTTCATTCAGTCAGTAGCTTCAATCATTTCTGGACGTTTTTCAATGGTAAAAATCAATGATAATTGTAAATGCACAAACAGTAATTTCTCCACATTGCAAGGTGCAATTCTGAAATTTTTTGCTTTTTCCTGCTCCTCTTAGCAAGATAAAGAAGATTCAAAGAGAGTGAGATGCCAGCTCCTTTCATTCAGTCAGTAGCTTCAATCATTTCTGGTATATGAATAACATGATGTTTTTCAATGGCAAAAATCAATGAATATTGTAAATGCACAAACAGTAATTTCTCCGCATTGCAAGGTGCAATTCTGAAATTTTTTGCTTTTTCCTGCTCCTCTTAGCATGATAAAGAAGATTCAAAGAGAGTGAGATGCCAGCTCTTTTCATTCAGTCAGTAGCTTCAATCATTTCTGGACGTTTTTCAATGGCAAAAATCAATGAATATTGTAAATGCACAAACAGTAATTTCTCCGCATTGCAAGGTGCAATTCTGAAATTTTTTGCTTTTTCCTGCTCCTCTTAGCATGATAAAGAAGATTCAAAGAGAGTGAGATGTCAGCTCCTTTCATTCAGTCAGTAGCTTCAAACATTTCTGGTATATGAATAACATGATGTTTTTCAATGGCAAAAATCAATGAATTTTGTAAATGCACAAACAGTAATTTCTCCGCATTGCAAGGTGCAATTCTGAAATTTTTTGCTTTTTCCTGCTCCTCTTAGCATGATAAAGAAGATTCAAAGAGAGTGAGATGCCAGTTCCTTTCATTCAGTCAGTAGCTTCAATCATTTCTGGACGTTTTTCAATGGCAAAAATCAATGAATATTGTAAATGCACAAACAGTAATTTCTCCGCATTGCAAGGTGCAATTCTGAAATTTTTTGCTTTTTCCTGCTCCTCTTAGCATGATAAAGAAGATTCAAAGAGAGTGAGATGCCAGCTCCTTTCATTCAGTCAGTAGCTTCAATCATTTCTGGTATATGAATAACATGATGTTTTTCAATGGCAAAAATCAATGAATATTGTAAATGCACAAACAGTAATTTCTCCGCATTGCAAGGTGCAATTCTGAAATTTTTTGCTTTTTCCTGCTCCTCTTAGCATGATAAAGAAGATTCAAAGAGAGTGAGATGCCAGCTCCTTTCATTCAGTCAGTAGCTTCAATCATTTCTGGACGTTTTTCAATGGCAAAAATCAATGAATATTGTAAATGCACAAACAGTAATTTCTCCGCATTGCAAGGTGCAATTCTGAAATTTTTTGCTTTTTCCTGCTCCTCTTAGCATGATAAAGAAGATTCAAAGAGAGTGAGATGCCAGCTCCTTTCATTCAGTCAGTAGCTTCAATCATTTCTGGTATATGAATAACATGATGTTTTTCAATGGCAAAAATCAATGAATATTGTAAATGCACAAACAGTAATTTCTCCGCATTGCAAGGTGCAATTCTGAATTTTTTTGCTTTTTCCTGCTCCTCTTAGCATGATAAAGAAGATTCAAAGAGAGTGAGATGCCAGCTCCTTTCATTCAGTCAGTAGCTTCAATCATTTCTGGACGTTTTTCAATGGCAAAAATCAATGAATATTGTAAATGCACAAACAGTAATTTCTCCGCATTGCAAGGTGCAATTCTGAAATTTTTTGCTTTTTCCTGCTCCTCTTAGCATGATAAACAAGATTCAAAGAGAGTGAGATGCCAGCTCCTTTCATTCAGTCAGTAGCTTCAATCATTTCTGGACGTTTTTCAATGGCAAAAATCAATGAATATTGTAAATGCACAAACAGTAATTTCTCCGCATTGCAAGGTGCAATTCTGAAATTTTTTGCTTTTTCCTGCTCCTCTTAGCATGATAAAAAAGATTCAAAGAGAGTGAGATGCCAGCTCCTTTCATTCAGTCAGTAGCTTCAAACATTTCTGGTATATGAATAACATGATGTTTTTCAATGGCAAAAATCAATGAATATTGTAAATGCACAAACAGTAATTTCTCCGCATTGCAAGGTGCAAGTCTGAAATTTTTTGCTTTTTCCTGCTCCTCTTAGCATGATAAAGAAGATTCAAAGAGAGTGAGATGCCAGCTACTTTCATTCAGTCAGTAGCTTCAATCATTTCTGGACGTTTTTCAATGGTAAAAATCAATGAATATTGTAAATGCACAAACAGTAATTTCTCCACATTGCAAGGTGCAATTCTGAAATTTTTTGCTTTTTCCTGCTCCTCTTAGCATGATAAAGAAGATTCAAAGAGAGTGAGATGCCAGCTCCTTTCATTCAGTCAGTAGCTTCAATCATTTCTGGTATATGAATAACATGATGTTTTTCAATGGCAAAAATCAATGAATATTGTAAATGCACAAACAGTAATTTCTCCGCATTGCAAGGTGCAATTCTGAAATTTTTTGCTTTTTCCTGCTCCTCTTAGCATGATAAAGAAGATTCAAAGAGAGTGAGATGCCAGCTCCTTTCATTCAGTCAGTAGCTTCAATCATTTCTGGACGTTTTTCAATGGCAAAAATCAATGAATATTGTAAATGCACAAACAGTAATTTCTCCGCATTGCAAGGTGCAATTCTGAAATTTTTTGCTTTTTCCTGCTCCTCTTAGCATGATAAAGAAGATTCAAAGAGAGTGAGATGTCAGCTCCTTTCATTCAGTCAGTAGCTTCAAACATTTCTGGTATATGAATAACATGATGTTTTTCAATGGCAAAAATCAATGAATTTTGTAAATGCACAAACAGTAATTTCTCCGCATTGCAAGGTGCAATTCTGAAATTTTTTGCTTTTTCCTGCTCCTCTTAGCATGATAAAGAAGATTCAAAGAGAGTGAGATGCCAGTTCCTTTCATTCAGTCAGTAGCTTCAATCATTTCTGGACGTTTTTCAATGGCAAAAATCAATGAATATTGTAAATGCACAAACAGTAATTTCTCCGCATTGCAAGGTGCAATTCTGAAATTTTTTGCTTTTTCCTGCTCCTCTTAGCATGATAAAGAAGATTCAAAGAGAGTGAGATGCCAGCTCCTTTCATTCAGTCAGTAGCTTCAATCATTTCTGGTATATGAATAACATGATGTTTTTCAATGGCAAAAATCAATGAATATTGTAAATGCACAAACAGTAATTTCTCCGCATTGCAAGGTGCAATTCTGAAATTTTTTGCTTTTTCCTGCTCCTCTTAGCATGATAAAGAAGATTCAAAGAGAGTGAGATGCCAGCTCCTTTCATTCAGTCAGTAGCTTCAATCATTTCTGGACGTTTTTCAATGGCAAAAATCAATGAATATTGTAAATGCACAAACAGTAATTTCTCCGCATTGCAAGGTGCAATTCTGAAATTTTTTGCTTTTTCCTGCTCCTCTTAGCATGATAAAGAAGATTCAAAGAGAGTGAGATGCCAGCTCCTTTCATTCAGTCAGTAGCTTCAATCATTTCTGGACGTTTTTCAATGGCAAAAATCAATGAATATTGTAAATGCACAAACAGTAATTTCTCCGCATTGCAAGGTGCAATTCTGAAATTTTTTGCTTTTTCCTGCTCCTCTTAGCATGATAAAGAAGATTCAAAGAGAGTGAGATGTCAGCTCCTTTCATTCAGTCAGTAGCTTCAAACATTTCTGGTATATGAATAACATGATGTTTTTCAATGGCAAAAATCAATGAATTTTGTAAATGCACAAACAGTAATTTCTCCGCATTGCAAGGTGCAATTCTGAAATTTTTTGCTTTTTCCTGCTCCTCAGCATGATAAAGAAGATTCAAAGAGAGTGAGATGCCAGTTCCTTTCATTCTGTCAGTAGCTTCAATCATTTCTGGACGTTTTTCAATGGCAAAAATCAATGAATATTGTAAATGCACAAACAGTAATTTCTCCGCATTGCAAGGTGCAATTCTGAAATTTTTTGCTTTTTCCTGCTCCTCTTAGCATGATAAAGAAGATTCAAAGAGAGTGAGATGCCAGCTCCTTTCATTCAGTCAGTAGCTTCAATCATTTCTGGTATATGAATAACATGATGTTTTTCAATGGCAAAAATCAATGAATATTGTAAATGCACAAACAGTAATTTCTCCGCATTGCAAGGTGCAATTCTGAAATTTTTTGCTTTTTCCTGCTCCTCTTAGCATGATAAAGAAGATTCAAAGAGAGTGAGATGCCAGCTACTTTCATTCAGTCAGTAGCTTCAATCATTTCTGGACGTTTTTCAATGGTAAAAATCAATGAATATTGTAAATGCACAAACAGTAATTTCTCCACATTGCAAGGTGCAATTCTGAAATTTTTTGCTTTTTCCTGCTCCTCTTAGCATGATAAAGAAGATTCAAAGAGAGTGAGATGCCAGCTCCTTTCATTCAGTCAGTAGCTTCAAACATTTCTGGTATATGAATAACATGATGTTTTTCAATGGCAAAAATCAATGAATATTGTAAATGCACAAACAGTAATTTCTCTGCATTGCAAGGTGCAATTCTGAAATTTTTTGCTTTTTCCTGCTCCTCTTAGCATGATAAAGAAGATTCAGAGAGTAAGATGCCAGCTCCTTTCATTCAGTCAGTAGCTTCAATCATTTCTGGTATATGAATAACATGATGTTTTTCAATGGCAAAAATCAATGAATATTGTAAATGCACAAACAGTAATTTCTCCGCATTGCAAGGTGCAATTCTGAAATTTTTTGCTTTTTCCTGCTCCTCTTAGCATGATAAAGAAGATTCAAAGAGAGTGAGATGCCAGCTCCTTTCATTCAGTCAGTAGCTTCAATCATTTCTGGACGTTTTTCAATGGCAAAAATCAATGAATATTGTAAATGCACAAACAGTAATTTCTCCGCATTGCAAGGTGCAATTCTGAAATTTTTTGCTTTTTCCTGCTCCTCTTAGCATGATAAAGAAGATTCAAAGAGAGTGAGATGCCAGCTCCTTTCATTCAGTCAGTAGCTTCAATCATTTCTGGACGTTTTTCAATGGCAAAAATCAATGAATATTGTAAATGCACAAACAGTAATTTCTCCGCATTGCAAGGTGCAATTCTGAAATTTTTTGCTTTTTCCTGCTCCTCTTAGCATGATAAAGAAGATTCAAAGAGAGTGAGATGCCAGCTCCTTTCATTCAGTCAGTAGCTTCAAACATTTCTGGTATATGAATAATATGATGTTTTTCAATGGCAAAAATCAATGAATATTGTAAAAGCACAAACAGTAATTTCTCCGCATTGCAAGGTGCAATTCTGAAATTTTTTGCTTTTTCCTGCTCCTCTTAGCATGATAAAGAAGATTCAAAGAGAGTGAGATGCCAGCTCCTTTCATTCAGTCAGTAGCTTCAATCATTTCTGGACGTTTTTCAATGGCAAAAATCAATGAATATTGTAAATGCACAAACAGTAATTTCTCCGCATTGCAAGGTGCAATTCTGAAATTTTTTGCTTTTTCCTGCTCCTCTTAGCATGATAAAGAAGATTCAAAGAGAGTGAGATGCCAGCTCCTTTCATTCAGTCAGTAGCTTCAATCATTTCTGGTAGATGAATAACATGATGTTTTTCAATGGCAAAAATCAATGAATATTGTAAATGCACAAACAGTAATTTCTCCGCATTGCAAGTTGCAATTCTGAAATTTTTTGCTTTTTCCTGCTCCTCTTAGCATGATAAAGAAGATTCAAAGAGAGTGAGATGCCAGCTCCTTTCATTCAGTCAGTAGCTTCAATCATTTCTGGACGTTTTTCAATGGCAAAAATCAATGAATATTGTAAATGCACAAACAGTAATTTCTCCGCATTGCAAGGTGCAATTCTGAAATTTTTTGCTTTTTCCTGCTCCTCTTAGCATGATAAAGAAGATTCAAAGAGAGTGAGATGCCAGCTCCTTTCATTCAGTCAGTAGCTTCAATCATTTCTGGACGTTTTTCAATGGCAAAAATCAATGAATATTGTAAATGCACAAACAGTAATTTCTCCGCATTGCAAGGTGCAATTCTGAAATTTTTTGCTTTTTCCTGCTCCTCTTAGCATGATAAAGAAGATTCAAAGAGAGTGAGATGCCAGCTCCTTTCATTCAGTCAGTAGCTTCAAACATTTCTGGTATATGAATAACATGATGTTTTTCAATGGCAAAAATCAATGAATATTGTAAATGCACAAACAGTAATTTCTCCGCATTGCAAGGTGCAAGTCTGAAATTTTTTGCTTTTTCCTGCTCCTCTTAGCATGATAAAGAAGATTCAAAGAGAGTGAGATGCCAGCTACTTTCATTCAGTCAGTAGCTTCAATCATTTCTGGACGTTTTTCAATGGTAAAAATCAATGAATATTGTAAATGCACAAACAGTAATTTCTCCACATTGCAAGGTGCAATTCTGAAATTTTTTGCTTTTTCCTGCTCCTCTTAGCATGATAAAGAAGATTCAAAGAGAGTGAGATGCCAGCTCCTTTCATTCAGTCAGTAGCTTCAATCATTTCTGGTATATGAATAACATGATGTTTTTCAATGGCAAAAATCAATGAATATTGTAAATGCACAAACAGTAATTTCTCCGCATTGCAAGGTGCAATTCTGAAATTTTTTGCTTTTTCCTGCTCCTCTTAGCATGATAAAGAAGATTCAAAGAGAGTGAGATGCCAGCTCCTTTCATTCAGTCAGTAGCTTCAATCATTTCTGGACGTTTTTCAATGGCAAAAATCAATGAATATTGTAAATGCACAAACAGTAATTTCTCCGCATTGCAAGGTGCAATTCTGAAATTTTTTGCTTTTTCCTGCTCCTCTTAGCATGATAAAGAAGATTCAAAGAGAGTGAGATGTCAGCTCCTTTCATTCAGTCAGTAGCTTCAAACATTTCTGGTATATGAATAACATGATGTTTTTCAATGGCAAAAATCAATGAATTTTGTAAATGCACAAACAGTAATTTCTCCGCATTGCAAGGTGCAATTCTGAAATTTTTTGCTTTTTCCTGCTCCTCTTAGCATGATAAAGAAGATTCAAAGAGAGTGAGATGCCAGTTCCTTTCATTCAGTCAGTAGCTTCAATCATTTCTGGACGTTTTTCAATGGCAAAAATCAATGAATATTGTAAATGCACAAACAGTAATTTCTCCGCATTGCAAGGTGCAATTCTGAAATTTTTTGCTTTTTCCTGCTCCTCTTAGCATGATAAAGAAGATTCAAAGAGAGTGAGATGCCAGCTCCTTTCATTCAGTCAGTAGCTTCAATCATTTCTGGTATATGAATAACATGATGTTTTTCAATGGCAAAAATCAATGAATATTGTAAATGCACAAACAGTAATTTCTCCGCATTGCAAGGTGCAATTCTGAAATTTTTTGCTTTTTCCTGCTCCTCTTAGCATGATAAAGAAGATTCAAAGAGAGTGAGATGCCAGCTCCTTTCATTCAGTCAGTAGCTTCAATCATTTCTGGACGTTTTTCAATGGCAAAAATCAATGAATATTGTAAATGCACAAACAGTAATTTCTCCGCATTGCAAGGTGCAATTCTGAAATTTTTTGCTTTTTCCTGCTCCTCTTAGCATGATAAAGAAGATTCAAAGAGAGTGAGATGCCAGCTCCTTTCATTCAGTCAGTAGCTTCAATCATTTCTGGTATATGAATAACATGATGTTTTTCAATGGCAAAAATCAATGAATATTGTAAATGCACAAACAGTAATTTCTCCGCATTGCAAGGTGCAATTCTGAATTTTTTTGCTTTTTCCTGCTCCTCTTAGCATGATAAAGAAGATTCAAAGAGAGTGAGATGCCAGCTCCTTTCATTCAGTCAGTAGCTTCAATCATTTCTGGACGTTTTTCAATGGCAAAAATCAATGAATATTGTAAATGCACAAACAGTAATTTCTCCGCATTGCAAGGTGCAATTCTGAAATTTTTTGCTTTTTCCTGCTCCTCTTAGCATGATAAAGAAGATTCAAAGAGAGTGAGATGTCAGCTCCTTTCATTCAGTCAGTAGCTTCAAACATTTCTGGTATATGAATAACATGATGTTTTTCAATGGCAAAAATCAATGAATTTTGTAAATGCACAAACAGTAATTTCTCCGCATTGCAAGGTGCAATTCTGAAATTTTTTGCTTTTTCCTGCTCCTCTTAGCATGATAAAGAAGATTCAAAGAGAGTGAGATGCCAGTTCCTTTCATTCAGTCAGTAGCTTCAATCATTTCTGGACGTTTTTCAATGGCAAAAATCAATGAATATTGTAAATGCACAAACAATAATTTCTCCGCATTGCAAGGTGCAATTCTGAAATTTTTTGCTTTTTCCTGCTCCTCTTAGCATGATAAAGAAGATTCAAAGAGAGTGAGATGCCAGCTCCTTTCATTCAGTCAGTAGCTTCAATCATTTCTGGTATATGAATAACATGATGTTTTTCAATGGCAAAAATCAATGAATATTGTAAATGCACAAACAGTAATTTCTCCGCATTGCAAGGTGCAATTCTGAAATTTTTTGCTTTTTCCTGCTCCTCTTAGCATGATAAAGAAGATTCAAAGAGAGTGAGATGCCAGCTCCTTTCATTCAGTCAGTAGCTTCAATCATTTCTGGACGTTTTTCAATGGCAAAAATCAATGAATATTGTAAATGCACAAACAGTAATTTCTCCGCATTGCAAGGTGCAATTCTGAAATTTTTTGCTTTTTCCTGCTCCTCTTAGCATGATAAAGAAGATTCAAAGAGAGTGAGATGCCAGCTCCTTTCATTCAGTCAGTAGCTTCAATCATTTCTGGACGTTTTTCAATGGCAAAAATCAATGAATATTGTAAATGCACAAACAGTAATTTCTCCGCATTGCAAGGTGCAATTCTGAAATTTTTTGCTTTTTCCTGCTCCTCTTAGCATGATAAAGAAGATTCAAAGAGAGTGAGATGTCAGCTCCTTTCATTCAGTCAGTAGCTTCAAACATTTCTGGTATATGAATAACATGATGTTTTTCAATGGCAAAAATCAATGAATTTTGTAAATGCACAAACAGTAATTTCTCCGCATTGCAAGGTGCAATTCTGAAATTTTTTGCTTTTTCCTGCTCCTCTTAGCATGATAAAGAAGATTCAAAGAGAGTGAGATGTCAGCTCCTTTCATTCAGTCAGTAGCTTCAAACATTTCTGGTATATGAATAACATGATGTTTTTCAATGGCAAAAATCAATGAATTTTGTAAATGCACAAACAGTAATTTCTCCGCATTGCAAGGTGCAATTCTGAAATTTTTTGCTTTTTCCTGCTCCTCAGCATGATAAAGAAGATTCAAAGAGAGTGAGATGCCAGTTCCTTTCATTCAGTCAGTAGCTTCAATCATTTCTGGACGTTTTTCAATGGCAAAAATCAATGAATATTGTAAATGCACAAACAGTAATTTCTCCGCATTGCAAGGTGCAATTCTGAAATTTTTTGCTTTTTCCTGCTCCTCTTAGCATGATAAAGAAGATTCAAAGAGAGTGAGATGTCAGCTCCTTTCATTCAGTCAGTAGCTTCAAACATTTCTGGTATATGAATAACATGATGTTTTTCAATGGCAAAAATCAATGAATTTTGTAAATGCACAAACAGTAATTTCTCCGCATTGCAAGGTGCAATTCTGAAATTTTTTGCTTTTTCCTGCTCCTCAGCATGATAAAGAAGATTCAAAGAGAGTGAGATGCCAGTTCCTTTCATTCAGTCAGTAGCTTCAATCATTTCTGGACGTTTTTCAATGGCAAAAATCAATGAATATTGTAAATGCACAAACAGTAATTTCTCCGCATTGCAAGGTGCAATTCTGAAATTTTTTGCTTTTTCCTGCTCCTCTTAGCATGATAAAGAAGATTCAAAGAGAGTGAGATGCCAGCTCCTTTCATTCAGTCAGTAGCTTCAATCATTTCTGGTATATGAATAACATGATGTTTTTCAATGGCAAAAATCAATGAATATTGTAAATGCACAAACAGTAATTTCTCCGCATTGCAAGGTGCAATTCTGAAATTTTTTGCTTTTTCCTGCTCCTCTTAGCATGATAAAGAAGATTCAAAGAGAGTGAGATGCCAGCTACTTTCATTCAGTCAGTAGCTTCAATCATTTCTGGACGTTTTTCAATGGTAAAAATCAATGAATATTGTAAATGCACAAACAGTAATTTCTCCACATTGCAAGGTGCAATTCTGAAATTTTTTGCTTTTTCCTGCTCCTCTTAGCATGATAAAGAAGATTCAAAGAGAGTGAGATGCCAGCTCCTTTCATTCAGTCAGTAGCTTCAAACATTTCTGGTATATGAATAACATGATGTTTTTCAATGGCAAAAATCAATGAATATTGTAAATGCACAAACAGTAATTTCTCTGCATTGCAAGGTGCAATTCTGAAATTTTTTGCTTTTTCCTGCTCCTCTTAGCATGATAAAGAAGATTCAAAGAGAGTGAGATGCCAGCTACTTTCATTCAGTCAGTAGCTTCAATCATTTCTGGACGTTTTTCAATGGTAAAAATCAATGAATATTGTAAATGCACAAACAGTAATTTCTCCACATTGCAAGGTGCAATTCTGAAATTTTTTGCTTTTTCCTGCTCCTCTTAGCATGATAAAGAAGATTCAGAGAGTGAGATGCCAGCTCCTTTCATTCAGTCAGTAGCTTCAAACATTTCTGGTATATGAATAACATGATGTTTTTCAATGGCAAAAATCAATGAATATTGTAAATGCACAAACAGTAATTTCTCCGCATTGCAAGGTGCAATTCTGAAATTTTTTGCTTTTTCCTGCTCCTCTTAGCATGATAAAGAAGATTCAAAGAGAGTGAGATGCCAGCTCCTTTCATTCAGTCAGTAGCTTCAAACATTTCTGGTATATGAATAACATGATGTTTTTCAATGGCAAAAATCAATGAATATTGTAAATGCACAAACAGTAATTTCTCCGCATTGCAAGGTGCAATTCTGAAATTCTTTGCTTTTTCCTGCTCCTCTTAGCATGATAAAGAAGATTCAAAGAGAGTGAGATGCCAGCTCCTTTCATTCAGTCAGTAGCTTCAATCATTTCTGGACGTTTTTCAATGGCAAAAATCAATGAATATTGTAAATGCACAAACAGTAATTTCTCCGCATTGCAAGGTGCAATTCTGAAATTTTTTGCTTTTTCCTGCTCCTCTTAGCATGATAAACAAGATTCAAAGAGAGTGAGATGCCAGCTCCTTTCATTCAGTCAGTAGCTTCAATCATTTCTGGACGTTTTTCAATGGCAAAAATCAATGAATATTGTAAATGCACAAACAGTAATTTCTCCGCATTGCAAGGTGCAATTCTGAAATTTTTTGCTTTTTCCTGCTCCTCTTAGCATGATAAAGAAGATTCAAAGAGAGTGAGATGCCAGCTCCTTTCATTCAGTCAGTAGCTTCAAACATTTCTGGTATATGAATAACATGATGTTTTTCAATGGCAAAAATCAATGAATATTGTAAATGCACAAACAGTAATTTCTCCGCATTGCAAGGTGCAAGTCTGAAATTTTTTGCTTTTTCCTGCTCCTCTTAGCATGATAAAGAAGATTCAAAGAGAGTGAGATGCCAGCTACTTTCATTCAGTCAGTAGCTTCAATCATTTCTGGACGTTTTTCAATGGTAAAAATCAATGAATATTGTAAATGCACAAACAGTAATTTCTCCACATTGCAAGGTGCAATTCTGAAATTTTTTGCTTTTTCCTGCTCCTCTTAGCATGATAAAGAAGATTCAAAGAGAGTGAGATGCCAGCTCCTTTCATTCAGTCAGTAGCTTCAATCATTTCTGGTATATGAATAACATGATGTTTTTCAATGGCAAAAATCAATGAATATTGTAAATGCACAAACAGTAATTTCTCCGCATTGCAAGGTGCAATTCTGAAATTTTTTGCTTTTTCCTGCTCCTCTTAGCATGATAAAGAAGATTCAAAGAGAGTGAGATGCCAGCTCCTTTCATTCAGTCAGTAGCTTCAATCATTTCTGGACGTTTTTCAATGGCAAAAATCAATGAATATTGTAAATGCACAAACAGTAATTTCTCCGCATTGCAAGGTGCAATTCTGAAATTTTTTGCTTTTTCCTGCTCCTCTTAGCATGATAAAGAAGATTCAAAGAGAGTGAGATGTCAGCTCCTTTCATTCAGTCAGTAGCTTCAAACATTTCTGGTATATGAATAACATGATGTTTTTCAATGGCAAAAATCAATGAATTTTGTAAATGCACAAACAGTAATTTCTCCGCATTGCAAGGTGCAATTCTGAAATTTTTTGCTTTTTCCTGCTCCTCTTAGCATGATAAAGAAGATTCAAAGAGAGTGAGATGCCAGTTCCTTTCATTCAGTCAGTAGCTTCAATCATTTCTGGACGTTTTTCAATGGCAAAAATCAATGAATATTGTAAATGCACAAACAGTAATTTCTCCGCATTGCAAGGTGCAATTCTGAAATTTTTTGCTTTTTCCTGCTCCTCTTAGCATGATAAAGAAGATTCAAAGAGAGTGAGATGCCAGCTCCTTTCATTCAGTCAGTAGCTTCAATCATTTCTGGTATATGAATAACATGATGTTTTTCAATGGCAAAAATCAATGAATATTGTAAATGCACAAACAGTAATTTCTCCGCATTGCAAGGTGCAATTCTGAAATTTTTTGCTTTTTCCTGCTCCTCTTAGCATGATAAAGAAGATTCAAAGAGAGTGAGATGCCAGCTCCTTTCATTCAGTCAGTAGCTTCAATCATTTCTGGACGTTTTTCAATGGCAAAAATCAATGAATATTGTAAATGCACAAACAGTAATTTCTCCGCATTGCAAGGTGCAATTCTGAAATTTTTTGCTTTTTCCTGCTCCTCTTAGCATGATAAAGAAGATTCAAAGAGAGTGAGATGCCAGCTCCTTTCATTCAGTCAGTAGCTTCAATCATTTCTGGACGTTTTTCAATGGCAAAAATCAATGAATATTGTAAATGCACAAACAGTAATTTCTCCGCATTGCAAGGTGCAATTCTGAAATTTTTTGCTTTTTCCTGCTCCTCTTAGCATGATAAAGAAGATTCAAAGAGAGTGAGATGTCAGCTCCTTTCATTCAGTCAGTAGCTTCAAACATTTCTGGTATATGAATAACATGATGTTTTTCAATGGCAAAAATCAATGAATTTTGTAAATGCACAAACAGTAATTTCTCCGCATTGCAAGGTGCAATTCTGAAATTTTTTGCTTTTTCCTGCTCCTCAGCATGATAAAGAAGATTCAAAGAGAGTGAGATGCCAGTTCCTTTCATTCAGTCAGTAGCTTCAATCATTTCTGGACGTTTTTCAATGGCAAAAATCAATGAATATTGTAAATGCACAAACAGTAATTTCTCCGCATTGCAAGGTGCAATTCTGAAATTTTTTGCTTTTTCCTGCTCCTCTTAGCATGATAAAGAAGATTCAAAGAGAGTGAGATGCCAGCTCCTTTCATTCAGTCAGTAGCTTCAATCATTTCTGGTATATGAATAACATGATGTTTTTCAATGGCAAAAATCAATGAATATTGTAAATGCACAAACAGTAATTTCTCCGCATTGCAAGGTGCAATTCTGAAATTTTTTGCTTTTTCCTGCTCCTCTTAGCATGATAAAGAAGATTCAAAGAGAGTGAGATGCCAGCTACTTTCATTCAGTCAGTAGCTTCAATCATTTCTGGACGTTTTTCAATGGTAAAAATCAATGAATATTGTAAATGCACAAACAGTAATTTCTCCACATTGCAAGGTGCAATTCTGAAATTTTTTGCTTTTTCCTGCTCCTCTTAGCATGATAAAGAAGATTCAAAGAGAGTGAGATGCCAGCTCCTTTCATTCAGTCAGTAGCTTCAAACATTTCTGGTATATGAATAACAGGTTGTTTTTCAATGGCAAAAATCAATGAATATTGTAAATGCACAAACAGTAATTTCTCTGCATTGCAAGGTGCAATTCTGAAATTTTTTGCTTTTTCCTGCTCCTCTTAGCATGATAAAGAAGATTCAAAGAGAGTGAGATGCCAGCTACTTTCATTCAGTCAGTAGCTTCAATCATTTCTGGACGTTTTTCAATGGTAAAAATCAATGAATATTGTAAATGCACAAACAGTAATTTCTCCACATTGCAAGGTGCAATTCTGAAATTTTTTGCTTTTTCCTGCTCCTCTTAGCATGATAAAGAAGATTCAGAGAGTGAGATGCCAGCTCCTTTCATTCAGTCAGTAGCTTCAAACATTTCTGGTATATGAATAACATGATGTTTTTCAATGGCAAAAATCAATGAATATTGTAAATGCACAAACAGTAATTTCTCCGCATTGCAAGGTGCAATTCTGAAATTTTTTGCTTTTTCCTGCTCCTCTTAGCATGATAAAGAAGATTCAAAGAGAGTGAGATGCCAGCTCCTTTCATTCAGTCAGTAGCTTCAAACATTTCTGGTATATGAATAACATGATGTTTTTCAATGGCAAAAATCAATGAATATTGTAAATGCACAAACAGTAATTTCTCCGCATTGCAAGGTGCAATTCTGAAATTTTTTGCTTTTTCCTGCTCCTCTTAGCATGATAAAGAATATTCAAAGAGAGTGAGATGCCAGCTCCTTTCATTCAGTCAGTAGCTTCAATCATTTCTGGATGTTTTTCAATGGCAAAAATCAATGAATATTGTAAATGCACAAACTGTAATTTCTCCGCATTGCAAGGTGCAATTCTGAAATTTTTGGCTTTTTCCTGCTCCTCTTAGCATGATAAAGAAGATTCAAAGAGAGTGAGATGCCAGCTCCTTTCATTCAGTCAGTAGCTTCAATCATTTCTGGACGTTTTTCAATGGCAAAAATCAATGAATATTGTAAATGCACAAACAGTAATTTCTCCGCATTGCAAGGTGCAATTCTGAAATTTTTTGCTTTTTCCTGCTCCTCTTAGCATGATAAAGAAGATTCAAAGAGAGTGAGATGCCAGCTCCTTTCATTCAGTCAGTACCTTCAATCATTTCTGGATGTTTTTCAATGGCAAAAATCAATGAATATTGTAAATGCACAAACAGTAATTTCTCCGCATTGCAAGGTGCAATTCTGAAATTTTTTGCTTTTTCCCGCTCCTCTTAGCATGATAAAGAAGATTCAAAGAGAGTGAGGTGCCAGCTCCTTTCATTCAGTCAGTAGCTTCAAACATTTCTGGTATATGAATAACATGTTTTTCAATGGCAAAAATCATTGAATATTGTAAATGCACAAACAGTAATTTCTCCGCATTGCAAGGTGCAATTCTGAAATTTTTTGCTTTTTCCTGCTCCTCTTAGCATGATAAAGAAGATTCAAAGAGAGTGAGATGCCAGCTCCTTTCATTCAGTCAGTAGCTTCAATCATTTCTGGACGTTTTTCAATGGCAAAAATCAATGAATATTGTAAATGCACAAACAGTAATTTCTCCGCATTGCAAGGTGCAATTCTGAAATTTTTTGCTTTTTCCTGCTCCTCTTAGCATGATAAAGAAGATTCAAAGAGAGTGAGATGCCAGCTCCTTTCATTCAGTCAGTAGCTTCAATCATTTCTGGACGTTTTTCAATGGCAAAAATCAATGAATATTGTAAATGCACAAACAGTAATTTCTCCGCATTGCAAGGTGCAATTCTGAAATTTTTTGCTTTTTCCTGCTCCTCTTAGCATGATAAAGAAGATTCAAAGAGAGTGAGATGCCAGCTCCTTTCATTCAGTCAGTAGCTTCAAACTTCTGGTATATGAATAACATGATGTTTTTCAATGGCAAAAATCAATGAATATTGTAAATGCACAAACAGTAATTTCTCCGCATTGCAAGGTGCAAGTCTGAAATTTTTTGCTTTTTCCTGCTCCTCTTAGCATGATAAAGAAGATTCAAAGAGAGTGAGATGCCAGCTACTTTCATTCAGTCAGTAGCTTCAATCATTTCTGGACGTTTTTCAATGGTAAAAATCAATGAATATTGTAAATGCACAAACAGTAATTTCTCCACATTGCAAGGTGCAATTCTGAAATTTTTTGCTTTTTCCTGCTCCTCTTAGCATGATAAAGAAGATTCAAAGAGAGTGAGATGCCAGCTCCTTTCATTCAGTCAGTAGCTTCAAACATTTCTGGTATATGAATAACATGATGTTTTTCAATGGCAAAAATCAATGAATATTGTAAATGCACAAACAGTAATTTCTCCGCATTGCAAGGTGCAATTCTGAAATTTTTTGCTTTTTCCTGCTCCTCTTAGCATGATAAAGAAGATTCAAAGAGAGTGAGATGCCAGCTCCTTTCATTCAGTCAGTAGCTTCAAACATTTCTGGTATATGAATAACATGATGTTTTTCAATGGCAAAAATCAATGAATATTGTAAATGCACAAAGAGTAATTTCTCCGCATTGCAAGGTGCAATTCTGAAATTTTTTGCTTTTTCCTGCTCCTCTTAGCATGATAAAGAAGATTCAAAGAGAGTGAGATGCCAGCTCCTTTCATTCAGTCAGTAGCTTCAATCATTTCTGGACGTTTTTCAATGGCAAAAATCAATGAATATTGTAAATGCACAAACAGTAATTTCTCCGCATTGCAAGGTGCAATTCTGAAATTTTTTGCTTTTTCCTGCTCCTCTTAGCATGATAAAGAAGATTCAAAGAGAGTGAGATGTCAGCTCCTTTCATTCAGTCAGTAGCTTCAATCATTTCTGGACGTTTTTCAATGGCAAAAATCAATGAATATTGTAAATGCACAAACAGTAATTTCTCCGCATTGCAAGGTGCAATTCTGAAATTTTTTGCTTTTTCCTGCTCCTCTTAGCATGATAAAGAAGATTCAAAGAGAGTGAGATGCCAGCTCCTTTCATTCAGTCAGTAGCTACAAACATTTCTGGTATATGAATAACATGATGTTTTTCAATGGCAAAAATCAATGAATATTGTAAATGCACAAACAGTAATTTCTCCGCATTGCAAGGTGCAATTCTGAAATTTTTTGCTTTTTCCTGCTCCTCTTAGCATGATAAAGAAGATTCAAAGAGAGTGAGATGCCAGCTCCTTTCATTCAGTCAGTAGCTTCAAACATTTCTGGTATATGAATAACATGATGTTTTTCAATGGCAAAAATCAATGAATATTGTAAATGCACAAAGAGTAATTTCTCCGCATTGCAAGGTGCAATTCTGAAATTTTTTGCTTTTTCCTGCTCCTCTTAGCATGATAAAGAAGATTCAAAGAGAGTGAGATGCCAGCTCCTTTCATTCAGTCAGTAGCTTCAATCATTTCTGGACGTTTTTCAATGGCAAAAATCAATGAATATTGTAAATGCACAAACAGTAATTTCTCCGCATTGCAAGGTGCAATTCTGAAATTTTTTGCTTTTTCCTGCTCCTCTTAGCATGATAAAGAAGATTCAAAGAGAGTGAGATGCCAGCTCCTTTCATTCAGTCAGTAGCTTCAATCATTTCTGGACGTTTTTCAATGGCAAAAATCAATGAATATTGTAAATGCACAAACAGTAATTTCTCCGCATTGCAAGGTGCAATTCTGAAATTTTTTGCTTTTTCCTGCTCCTCTTAGCATGATAAAGAAGATTCAAAGAGAGTGAGATGCCAGCTCCTTTCATTCAGTCAGTAGCTACAAACATTTCTGGTATATGAATAACATGATGTTTTTCAATGGCAAAAATCAATGAATATTGTAAATGCACAAACAGTAATTTCTCCGCATTGCAAGGTGCAATTCTGAAATTTTTTGCTTTTTCCTGCTCCTCTTAGCATGATAAAGAAGATTCAAAGAGAGTGAGATGCCAGCTCCTTTCATTCAGTCAGTAGCTTCAATCATTTCTGGACTTTTTTTCAATGGCAAAAATCAATGAATATTGTAAATGCACAAACAGTAATTTCTCCGCATTGCAAGGTGCAATTCTTAAATTTTTTGCTTTTTCCTGCTCCTCTTAGCATGATAAAGAAGATTCAAAGAGAGTGAGATGCCAGCTCCTTTCATTCAGTCAGTAGCTTCAATCATTTCTGGACGTTTTTCAATGGCAAAAATCAATGAATATTGTAAATGCACAAACAGTAATTTCTCCGCATTGCAAGGTGCAATTCTGAAATTTTTTGCTTTTTCCTGCTCCTCTTAGCATGACAAAGAAGATTCAAAGAGAGTAAGATGCCAGCTCCTTTCATTCAGTCAGTAGCTTCAATCATTTCTGGTATATGAATAACATGATGTTTTTCAATGGCAAAAATCAATGAATATTGTAAATGCACAAACAGTAATTTCTCCGCATTGCAAGGTGCAATTCTGAAATTTTTTGCTTTTTCCTGCTCCTCTTAGCATGATAAAGAAGATTCAAAGAGAGTGAGATGCCAGCTCCTTTCATTCAGTCAGTAGCTTCAATCATTTCTGGACGTTTTTCAATGGCAAAAATCAATGAATATTGTAAATGCACAAACAGTAATTTCTCCGCATTGCAAGGTGCAATTCTGAAATTTTTTGCTTTTTCCTGCTCCTCTTAGCATGATAAAGAAGATTCAAAGAGAGTGAGATGCCAGCTCCTTTCATTCAGTCAGTAGCTTCAAACATTTCTGGTATATGAATAATATGATGTTTTTCAATGGCAAAAATCAATGAATATTGTAAAAGCACAAACAGTAATTTCTCCGCATTGCAAGGTGCAATTCTGAAATTTTTTGCTTTTTCCTGCTCCTCTTAGCATGATAAAGAAGATTCAAAGAGAGTGAGATGCCAGCTCCTTTCATTCAGTCAGTAGCTTCAATCATTTCTGGACGTTTTTCAATGGCAAAAATCAATGATTATTGTAAATGCACAAACAGTAATTTCTCCGCATTGCAAGGTGCAATTCTGAAATTTTTTGCTTTTTCCTGCTCCTCTTAGCATGATAAAGAAGATTCAAAGAGAGTGAGATGCCAGCTCCTTTCATTCAGTCAGTAGCTTCAATCATTTCTGGACGTTTTTCAATGGCAAAAATCAATGAATATTGTAAATGCACAAACAGTAATTTCTCCGCATTGCAAGGTGCAATTCTGAAATTTTTTGCTTTTTCCTGCTCCTCTTAGCATGATAAAGAAGATTCAAAGAGAGTGAGATGCCAGCTCCTTTCATTCAGTCAGTAGCTACAAACATTTCTGGTATATGAATAACATGATGTTTTTCAATGGCAAAAATCAATGAATATTGTAAATGCACAAACAGTAATTTCTCCGCATTGCAAGGTGCAATTCTGAAATTTTTTGCTTTTTCCTGCTCCTCTTAGCATGATAAAGAAGATTCAAAGAGAGTGAGATGCCAGCTCCTTTCATTCAGTCAGTAGCTTCAATCATTTCTGGACGTTTTTCAATGGCAAAAATCAATGAATATTGTAAATGCACAAACAGTAATTTCTCCGCATTGCAAGGTGCAATTCTGAAATTTTTTGCTTTTTCCTGCTCCTCTTAGCATGATAAAGAAGATTCAAAGAGAGTGAGATGCCAGCTCCTTTCATTCAGTCAGTAGCTTCAATCATTTCTGGACGTTTTTCAATGGCAAAAATCAATGAATATTGTAAATGCACAAACAGTAATTTCTCCGCATTGCAAGGTGCAATTCTGAAATTTTTTGCTTTTTCCTGCTCCTCTTAGCATGACAAAGAAGATTCAAAGAGAGTAAGATGCCAGCTCCTTTCATTCAGTCAGTAGCTTCAATCATTTCTGGTATATGAATAACATGATGTTTTTCAATGGCAAAAATCAATGAATATTGTAAATGCACAAACAGTAATTTCTCCGCATTGCAAGGTGCAATTCTGAAATTTTTTGCTTTTTCCTGCTCCTCTTAGCATGATAAAGAAGATTCAAAGAGAGTGAGATGCCAGCTCCTTTCATTCAGTCAGTAGCTTCAATCATTTCTGGACGTTTTTCAATGGCAAAAATCAATGAATATTGTAAATGCACAAACAGTAATTTCTCCGCATTGCAAGGTGCAATTCTGAAATTTTTTGCTTTTTCCTGCTCCTCTTAGCATGATAAAGAAGATTCAAAGAGAGTGAGATGCCAGCTCCTTTCATTCAGTCAGTAGCTTCAATCATTTCTGGACGTTTTTCAATGGCAAAAATCAATGAATATTGTAAATGCACAAACAGTAATTTCTCCGCATTGCAAGGTGCAATTCTGAAATTTTTTGCTTTTTCCTGCTCCTCTTAGCATGATAAAGAAGATTCAAAGAGAGTGAGATGCCAGCTCCTTTCATTCAGTCAGTAGCTTCAAACATTTCTGGTATATGAATAATATGATGTTTTTCAATGGCAAAAATCAATGAATATTGTAAAAGCACAAACAGTAATTTCTCCGCATTGCAAGGTGCAATTCTGAAATTTTTTGCTTTTTCCTGCTCCTCTTAGCATGATAAAGAAGATTCAAAGAGAGTGAGATGCCAGCTCCTTTCATTCAGTCAGTAGCTTCAATCATTTCTGGACGTTTTTCAATGGCAAAAATCAATGAATATTGTAAATGCACAAACAGTAATTTCTCCGCATTGCAAGGTGCAATTCTGAAATTTTTTGCTTTTTCCTGCTCCTCTTAGCATGATAAAGAAGATTCAAAGAGAGTGAGATGCCAGCTCCTTTCATTCAGTCAGTAGCTTCAATCATTTCTGGTATATGAATAACATGATGTTTTTCAATGGCAAAAATCAATGAATATTGTAAATGCACAAACAGTAATTTCTCCGCATTGCAAGTTGCAATTCTGAAATTTTTTGCTTTTTCCTGCTCCTCTTAGCATGATAAAGAAGATTCAAAGAGAGTGAGATGCCAGCTCCTTTCATTCAGTCAGTAGCTTCAATCATTTCTGGACGTTTTTCAATGGCAAAAATCAATGAATATTGTAAATGCACAAACAGTAATTTCTCCGCATTGCAAGGTGCAATTCTGAAATTTTTTGCTTTTTCCTGCTCCTCTTAGCATGATAAAGAAGATTCAAAGAGAGTGAGATGCCAGCTCCTTTCATTCAGTCAGTAGCTTCAATCATTTCTGGACGTTTTTCAATGGCAAAAATCAATGAATATTGTAAATGCACAAACAGTAATTTCTCCGCATTGCAAGGTGCAATTCTGAAATTTTTTGCTTTTTCCTGCTCCTCTTAGCATGATAAAGAAGATTCAAAGAGAGTGAGATGCCAGCTCCTTTCATTCAGTCAGTAGCTTCAAACATTTCTGGTATATGAATAACATGATGTTTTTCAATGGCAAAAATCAATGAATATTGTAAATGCACAAACAGTAATTTCTCCGCATTGCAAGGTGCAATTCTGAAATTTTTTGCTTTTTCCTGCTCCTCTTAGCATGATAAAGAAGATTCAAAGAGAGTGAGATGCCAGCTCCTTTCATTCAGTCAGTAGCTTCAATCATTTCTGGACGTTTTTCAATGGCAAAAATCAATGAATATTGTAAATGCACAAACAGTAATTTCTCCGCATTGCAAGGTGCAATTCTGAAATTTTTTGCTTTTTCCTGCTCCTCTTAGCATGATAAAGAAGATTCAAAGAGAGTGAGATGTCAGCTCCTTTCATTCAGTCAGTAGCTTCAAACATTTCTGGTATATGAATAACATGATGTTTTTCAATGGCAAAAATCAATGAATTTTGTAAATGCACAAACAGTAATTTCTCCGCATTGCAAGGTGCAATTCTGAAATTTTTTGCTTTTTCCTGCTCCTCTTAGCATGATAAAGAAGATTCAAAGAGAGTGAGATGCCAGTTCCTTTCATTCAGTCAGTAGCTTCAATCATTTCTGGACGTTTTTCAATGGCAAAAATCAATGAATATTGTAAATGCACAAACAGTAATTTCTCCGCATTGCAAGGTGCAATTCTGAAATTTTTTGCTTTTTCCTGCTCCTCTTAGCATGATAAAGAAGATTCAAAGAGAGTGAGATGCCAGCTCCTTTCATTCAGTCAGTAGCTTCAATCATTTCTGGTATATGAATAACATGATGTTTTTCAATGGCAAAAATCAATGAATATTGTAAATGCACAAACAGTAATTTCTCCGCATTGCAAGGTGCAATTCTGAATTTTTTTGCTTTTTCCTGCTCCTCTTAGCATGATAAAGAAGATTCAAAGAGAGTGAGATGCCAGCTCCTTTCATTCAGTCAGTAGCTTCAATCATTTCTGGACGTTTTTCAATGGCAAAAATCAATGAATATTGTAAATGCACAAACAGTAATTTCTCCGCATTGCAAGGTGCAATTCTGAAATTTTTTGCTTTTTCCTGCTCCTCTTAGCATGATAAACAAGATTCAAAGAGAGTGAGATGCCAGCTCCTTTCATTCAGTCAGTAGCTTCAATCATTTCTGGACGTTTTTCAATGGCAAAAATCAATGAATATTGTAAATGCACAAACAGTAATTTCTCCGCATTGCAAGGTGCAATTCTGAAATTTTTTGCTTTTTCCTGCTCCTCTTAGCATGATAAAGAAGATTCAAAGAGAGTGAGATGCCAGCTCCTTTCATTCAGTCAGTAGCTTCAAACATTTCTGGTATATGAATAACATGATGTTTTTCAATGGCAAAAATCAATGAATATTGTAAATGCACAAACAGTAATTTCTCCGCATTGCAAGGTGCAAGTCTGAAATTTTTTGCTTTTTCCTGCTCCTCTTAGCATGATAAAGAAGATTCAAAGAGAGTGAGATGCCAGCTACTTTCATTCAGTCAGTAGCTTCAATCATTTCTGGACGTTTTTCAATGGTAAAAATCAATGAATATTGTAAATGCACAAACAGTAATTTCTCCACATTGCAAGGTGCAATTCTGAAATTTTTTGCTTTTTCCTGCTCCTCTTAGCATGATAAAGAAGATTCAAAGAGAGTGAGATGCCAGCTCCTTTCATTCAGTCAGTAGCTTCAATCATTTCTGGTATATGAATAACATGATGTTTTTCAATGGCAAAAATCAATGAATATTGTAAATGCACAAACAGTAATTTCTCCGCATTGCAAGGTGCAATTCTGAAATTTTTTGCTTTTTCCTGCTCCTCTTAGCATGATAAAGAAGATTCAAAGAGAGTGAGATGCCAGCTCCTTTCATTCAGTCAGTAGCTTCAATCATTTCTGGACGTTTTTCAATGGCAAAAATCAATGAATATTGTAAATGCACAAACAGTAATTTCTCCGCATTGCAAGGTGCAATTCTGAAATTTTTTGCTTTTTCCTGCTCCTCTTAGCATGATAAAGAAGATTCAAAGAGAGTGAGATGTCAGCTCCTTTCATTCAGTCAGTAGCTTCAAACATTTCTGGTATATGAATAACATGATGTTTTTCAATGGCAAAAATCAATGAATTTTGTAAATGCACAAACAGTAATTTCTCCGCATTGCAAGGTGCAATTCTGAAATTTTTTGCTTTTTCCTGCTCCTCTTAGCATGATAAAGAAGATTCAAAGAGAGTGAGATGCCAGTTCCTTTCATTCAGTCAGTAGCTTCAATCATTTCTGGACGTTTTTCAATGGCAAAAATCAATGAATATTGTAAATGCACAAACAGTAATTTCTCCGCATTGCAAGGTGCAATTCTGAAATTTTTTGCTTTTTCCTGCTCCTCTTAGCATGATAAAGAAGATTCAAAGAGAGTGAGATGCCAGCTCCTTTCATTCAGTCAGTAGCTTCAATCATTTCTGGTATATGAATAACATGATGTTTTTCAATGGCAAAAATCAATGAATATTGTAAATGCACAAACAGTAATTTCTCCGCATTGCAAGGTGCAATTCTGAAATTTTTTGCTTTTTCCTGCTCCTCTTAGCATGATAAAGAAGATTCAAAGAGAGTGAGATGCCAGCTCCTTTCATTCAGTCAGTAGCTTCAATCATTTCTGGACGTTTTTCAATGGCAAAAATCAATGAATATTGTAAATGCACAAACAGTAATTTCTCCGCATTGCAAGGTGCAATTCTGAAATTTTTTGCTTTTTCCTGCTCCTCTTAGCATGATAAAGAAGATTCAAAGAGAGTGAGATGCCAGCTCCTTTCATTCAGTCAGTAGCTTCAATCATTTCTGGTATATGAATAACATGATGTTTTTCAATGGCAAAAATCAATGAATATTGTAAATGCACAAACAGTAATTTCTCCGCATTGCAAGGTGCAATTCTGAATTTTTTTGCTTTTTCCTGCTCCTCTTAGCATGATAAAGAAGATTCAAAGAGAGTGAGATGCCAGCTCCTTTCATTCAGTCAGTAGCTTCAATCATTTCTGGACGTTTTTCAATGGCAAAAATCAATGAATATTGTAAATGCACAAACAGTAATTTCTCCGCATTGCAAGGTGCAATTCTGAAATTTTTTGCTTTTTCCTGCTCCTCTTAGCATGATAAACAAGATTCAAAGAGAGTGAGATGCCAGCTCCTTTCATTCAGTCAGTAGCTTCAATCATTTCTGGACGTTTTTCAATGGCAAAAATCAATGAATATTGTAAATGCACAAACAGTAATTTCTCCGCATTGCAAGGTGCAATTCTGAAATTTTTTGCTTTTTCCTGCTCCTCTTAGCATGATAAAGAAGATTCAAAGAGAGTGAGATGCCAGCTCCTTTCATTCAGTCAGTAGCTTCAAACATTTCTGGTATATGAATAACATGATGTTTTTCAATGGCAAAAATCAATGAATATTGTAAATGCACAAACAGTAATTTCTCCGCATTGCAAGGTGCAAGTCTGAAATTTTTTGCTTTTTCCTGCTCCTCTTAGCATGATAAAGAAGATTCAAAGAGAGTGAGATGCCAGCTACTTTCATTCAGTCAGTAGCTTCAATCATTTCTGGACGTTTTTCAATGGTAAAAATCAATGAATATTGTAAATGCACAAACAGTAATTTCTCCACATTGCAAGGTGCAATTCTGAAATTTTTTGCTTTTTCCTGCTCCTCTTAGCATGATAAAGAAGATTCAAAGAGAGTGAGATGCCAGCTCCTTTCATTCAGTCAGTAGCTTCAATCATTTCTGGTATATGAATAACATGATGTTTTTCAATGGCAAAAATCAATGAATATTGTAAATGCACAAACAGTAATTTCTCCGCATTGCAAGGTGCAATTCTGAAATTTTTTGCTTTTTCCTGCTCCTCTTAGCATGATAAAGAAGATTCAAAGAGAGTGAGATGCCAGCTCCTTTCATTCAGTCAGTAGCTTCAATCATTTCTGGACGTTTTTCAATGGCAAAAATCAATGAATATTGTAAATGCACAAACAGTAATTTCTCCGCATTGCAAGGTGCAATTCTGAAATTTTTTGCTTTTTCCTGCTCCTCTTAGCATGATAAAGAAGATTCAAAGAGAGTGAGATGTCAGCTCCTTTCATTCAGTCAGTAGCTTCAAACATTTCTGGTATATGAATAACATGATGTTTTTCAATGGCAAAAATCAATGAATTTTGTAAATGCACAAACAGTAATTTCTCCGCATTGCAAGGTGCAATTCTGAAATTTTTTGCTTTTTCCTGCTCCTCTTAGCATGATGAAGATTCAAAGAGAGTGAGATGCCAGTTCCTTTCATTCAGTCAGTAGCTTCAATCATTTCTGGACGTTTTTCAATGGCAAAAATCAATGAATATTGTAAATGCACAAACAGTAATTTCTCCGCATTGCAAGGTGCAATTCTGAAATTTTTTGCTTTTTCCTGCTCCTCTTAGCATGATAAAGAAGACTCAAAGAGAGTGAGATGCCAGCTCCTTTCATTCAGTCAGTAGCTTCAATCATTTCTGGTATATGAATAACATGATGTTTTTCAATGGCAAAAATCAATGAATATTGTAAATGCACAAACAGTAATTTCTCCGCATTGCAAGGTGCAATTCTGAAATTTTTTGCTTTTTCCTGCTCCTCTTAGCATGATAAAGAAGATTCAAAGAGAGTGAGATGCCAGCTCCTTTCATTCAGTCAGTAGCTTCAATCATTTCTGGACGTTTTTCAATGGCAAAAATCAATGAATATTGTAAATGCACAAACAGTAATTTCTCCGCATTGCAAGGTGCAATTCTGAAATTTTTTGCTTTTTCCTGCTCCTCTTAGCATGATAAAGAAGATTCAAAGAGAGTGAGATGCCAGCTCCTTTCATTCAGTCAGTAGCTTCAATCATTTCTGGACGTTTTTCAATGGCAAAAATCAATGAATATTGTAAATGCACAAACAGTAATTTCTCCGCATTGCAAGGTGCAATTCTGAAATTTTTTGCTTTTTCCTGCTCCTCTTAGCATGATAAAGAAGATTCAAAGAGAGTGAGATGTCAGCTCCTTTCATTCAGTCAGTAGCTTCAAACATTTCTGGTATATGAATAACATGATGTTTTTCAATGGCAAAAATCAATGAATTTTGTAAATGCACAAACAGTAATTTCTCCGCATTGCAAGGTGCAATTCTGAAATTTTTTGCTTTTTCCTGCTCCTCTTAGCATGATAAAGAAGATTCAAAGAGAGTGAGATGCCAGTTCCTTTCATTCAGTCAGTAGCTTCAATCATTTCTGGACGTTTTTCAATGGCAAAAATCAATGAATATTGTAAATGCACAAACAGTAATTTCTCCGCATTGCAAGGTGCAATTCTGAAATTTTTTGCTTTTTCCTGCTCCTCTTAGCATGATAAAGAAGATTCAAAGAGAGTGAGATGCCAGCTCCTTTCATTCAGTCAGTAGCTTCAATCATTTCTGGTATATGAATAACATGATGTTTTTCAATGGCAAAAATCAATGAATATTGTAAATGCACAAACAGTAATTTCTCCGCATTGCAAGGTGCAATTCTGAAATTTTTTGCTTTTTCCTTCTCCTCTTAGCATGATAAAGAAGATTCAAAGAGAGTGAGATGCCAGCTACTTTCATTCAGTCAGTAGCTTCAATCATTTCTGGACGTTTTTCAATGGTAAAAATCAATGAATATTGTAAATGCACAAACAGTAATTTCTCCACATTGCAAGGTGCAATTCTGAAATTTTTTGCTTTTTCCTGCTCCTCTTAGCATGATAAAGAAGATTCAAAGAGAGTGAGATGCCAGCTCCTTTCATTCAGTCAGTAGCTTCAAACATTTCTGGTATATGAATAACATGATGTTTTTCAATGGCAAAAATCAATGAATATTGTAAATGCACAAACAGTAATTTCTCTGCATTGCAAGGTGCAATTCTGAAATTTTTTGCTTTTTCCTGCTCCTCTTAGCATGATAAAGAAGATTCAAAGAGAGTGAGATGCCAGCTACTTTCATTCAGTCAGTAGCTTCAATCATTTCTGGACGTTTTTCAATGGTAAAAATCAATGAATATTGTAAATGCACAAACAGTAATTTCTCCACATTGCAAGGTGCAATTCTGAAATTTTTTGCTTTTTCCTGCTCCTCTTAGCATGATAAAGAAGATTCAGAGAGTGAGATGCCAGCTCCTTTCATTCAGTCAGTAGCTTCAAACATTTCTGGTATATGAATAACATGATGTTTTTCAATGGCAATAATCAATGAATATTGTAAATGCACAAACAGTAATTTCTCCGCATTGCAAGGTGCAATTCTGAAATTTTTTGCTTTTTCCTGCTCCTCTTAGCATGATAAAGAAGATTCAAAGAGAGTGAGATGCCAGCTCCTTTCATTCAGTCAGTAGCTTCAAACATTTCTGGTATATGAATAACATGATGTTTTTCAATGGCAAAAATCAATGAATATTGTAAATGCACAAACAGTAATTTCTCCGCATTGCAAGGTGCAATTCTGAAATTTTTTGCTTTTTCCTGCTCCTCTTAGCATGATAAAGAATATTCAAAGAGAGTGAGATGCCAGCTCCTTTCATTCAGTCAGTAGCTTCAATCATTTCTGGATGTTTTTCAATGGCAAAAATCAATGAATATTGTAAATGCACAAACTGTAATTTCTCCGCATTGCAAGGTGCAATTCTGAAATTTTTGGCTTTTTCCTGCTCCTCTTAGCATGATAAAGAAGATTCAAAGAGAGTGAGATGCCAGCTCCTTTCATTCAGTCAGTAGCTTCAATCATTTCTGGACGTTTTTCAATGGCAAAAATCAATGAATATTGTAAATGCACAAACAGTAATTTCTCCGCATTGCAAAGTGCAATTCTGAAATTTTTTGCTTTTTCCTGCTCCTCTTAGCATGATAAAGAAGATTCAAAGAGAGTGAGATGCCAGCTCCTTTCATTCAGTCAGTACCTTCAATCATTTCTGGATGTTTTTCAATGGCAAAAATCAATGAATATTGTAAATGCACAAACAGTAATTTCTCCGCATTGCAAGGTGCAATTCTGAAATTTTTTGCTTTTTCCCGCTCCTCTTAGCATGATAAAGAAGATTCAAAGAGAGTGAGGTGCCAGCTCCTTTCATTCAGTCAGTAGCTTCAAACATTTCTGGTATATGAATAACATGTTTTTCAATGGCAAAAATCATTGAATATTGTAAATGCACAAACAGTAATTTCTCCGCATTGCAAGGTGCAATTCTGAAATTTTTTGATTTTTCCTGCTCCTCTTAGCATGATAAAGAAGATTCAAAGAGAGTGAGATGCCAGCTCCTTTCATTCAGTCAGTAGCTTCAATCATTTCTGGACGTTTTTCAATGGCAAAAATCAATGAATATTGTAAATGCACAAACAGTAATTTCTCCGCATTGCAAGGTGCAATTCTGAAATTTTTTGCTTTTTCCTGCTCCTCTTAGCATGATAAAGAAGATTCAAAGAGAGTGAGATGCCAGCTCCTTTCATTCAGTCAGTAGCTTCAATCATTTCTGGACGTTTTTCAATGGCAAAAATCAATGAATATTGTAAATGCACAAACAGTAATTTCTCCGCATTGCAAGGTGCAATTCTGAAATTTTTTGCTTTTTCCTGCTCCTCTTAGCATGATAAAGAAGATTCAAAGAGAGTGAGATGCCAGCTCCTTTCATTCAGTCAGTAGCTTCAAACATTTCTGGTATATGAATAACATGATGTTTTTCAATGGCAAAAATCAATGAATATTGTAAATGCACAAACAGTAATTTCTCCGCATTGCAAGGTGCAAGTCTGAAATTTTTTGCTTTTTCCTGCTCCTCTTAGCATGATAAAGAAGATTCAAAGAGAGTGAGATGCCAGCTACTTTCATTCAGTCAGTAGCTTCAATCATTTCTGGACGTTTTTCAATGGTAAAAATCAATGAATATTGTAAATGCACAAACAGTAATTTCTCCACATTGCAAGGTGCAATTCTGAAATTTTTTGCTTTTTCCTGCTCCTCTTAGCATGATAAAGAAGATTCAAAGAGAGTGAGATGCCAGCTCCTTTCATTCAGTCAGTAGCTTCAAACATTTCTGGTATATGAATAACATGATGTTTTTCAATGGCAAAAATCAATGAATATTGTAAATGCACAAAGAGTAATTTCTCCGCATTGCAAGGTGCAATTCTGAAATTTTTTGCTTTTTCCTGCTCCTCTTAGCATGATAAAGAAGTTTCAAAGAGAGTGAGATGCCAGCTCCTTTCATTCAGTCAGTAGCTTCAATCATTTCTGGACGTTTTTCAATGGCAAAAATCAATGAATATTGTAAATGCACAAACAGTAATTTCTCCGCATTGCAAGGTGCAATTCTGAAATTTTTTGCTTTTTCCTGCTCCTCTTAGCATGATAAAGAAGATTCAAAGAGAGTGAGATGCCAGCTCCTTTCATTCAGTCAGTAGCTTCAATCATTTCTGGACGTTTTTCAATGGCAAAAATCAATGAATATTGTAAATGCACAAACAGTAATTTCTCTGCATTGCAAGGTGCAATTCTGAAATTTTTTGCTTTTTCCTGCTCCTCTTAGCATGATAAAGAAGATTCAAAGAGAGTGAGATGCCAGCTCCTTTCATTCAGTCAGTAGCTACAAACATTTCTGGTATATGAATAACATGATGTTTTTCAATGGCAAAAATCAATGAATATTGTAAATGCACAAACAGTAATTTCTCCGCATTGCAAGGTGCAATTCTGAAATTTTTTGCTTTTTCCTGCTCCTCTTAGCATGATAAAGAAGATTCAAAGAGAGTGAGATGCCAGCTCCTTTCATTCAGTCAGTAGCTTCAATCATTTCTGGACGTTTTTCAATGGCAAAAATCAATGAATATTGTAAATGCACAAACAGTAATTTCTCCGCATTGCAAGGTGAAATTCTGAAATTTTTTGCTTTTTCCTGCTCCTCTTAGCATGATAAAGAAGATTCAAAGAGAGTGAGATGCCAGCTCCTTTCATTCAGTCAGTAGCTTCAATCATTTCTGGACGTTTTTCAATGGCAAAAATCAATGAATATTGTAAATGCACAAACAGTAATTTCTCCGCATTGCAAGGTGCAATTCTGAAATTTTTTGCTTTTTCCTGCTCCTCTTAGCATGACAAAGAAGATTCAAAGAGAGTAAGATGCCAGCTCCTTTCATTCAGTCAGTAGCTTCAATCATTTCTGGTATATGAATAACATGATGTTTTTCAATGGCAAAAATCAATGAATATTGTAAATGCACAAACAGTAATTTCTCCGCATTGCAAGGTGCAATTCTGAAATTTTTTGCTTTTTCCTGCTCCTCTTAGCATGATAAAGAAGATTCAAAGAGAGTGAGATGCCAGCTCCTTTCATTCAGTCAGTAGCTTCAATCATTTCTGGACGTTTTTCAATGGCAAAAATCAATGAATATTGTAAATGCACAAACAGTAATTTCTCCGCATTGCAAGGTGCAATTCTGAAATTTTTTGCTTTTTCCTGCTCCTCTTAGCATGATAAAGAAGATTCAAAGAGAGTGAGATGCCAGCTCCTTTCATTCAGTCAGTAGCTTCAATCATTTCTGGACGTTTTTCAATGGCAAAAATCAATGAATATTGTAAATGCACAAACAGTAATTTCTCCGCATTGCAAGGTGCAATTCTGAAATTTTTTGCTTTTTCCTGCTCCTCTTAGCATGATAAAGAAGATTCAAAGAGAGTGAGATGCCAGCTCCTTTCATTCAGTCAGTAGCTTCAAACATTTCTGGTATATGAATAATATGATGTTTTTCAATGGCAAAAATCAATGAATATTGTAAAAGCACAAACAGTAATTTCTCCGCATTGCAAGGTGCAATTCTGAAATTTTTTGCTTTTTCCTGCTCCTCTTAGCATGATAAAGAAGATTCAAAGAGAGTGAGATGCCAGCTCCTTTCATTCAGTCAGTAGCTTCAATCATTTCTGGACGTTTTTCAATGGCAAAAATCAATGAATATTGTAAATGCACAAACAGTAATTTCTCCGCATTGCAAGGTGCAATTCTGAAATTTTTTGCTTTTTCCTGCTCCTCTTAGCATGATAAAGAAGATTCAAAGAGAGTGAGATGCCAGCTCCTTTCATTCAGTCAGTAGCTTCAATCATTTCTGGTATATGAATAACATGATGTTTTTCAATGGCAAAAATCAATGAATATTGTAAATGCACAAACAGTAATTTCTCCGCATTGCAAGTTGCAATTCTGAAATTTTTTGCTTTTTCCTGCTCCTCTTAGCATGATAAAGAAGATTCAAAGAGAGTGAGATGCCAGCTCCTTTCATTCAGTCAGTAGCTTCAATCATTTCTGGACGTTTTTCAATGGCAAAAATCAATGAATATTGTAAATGCACAAACAGTAATTTCTCCGCATTGCAAGGTGCAATTCTGAAATTTTTTGCTTTTTCCTGCTCCTCTTAGCATGATAAAGAAGATTCAAAGAGAGTGAGATGCCAGCTCCTTTCATTCAGTCAGTAGCTTCAATCATTTCTGGACGTTTTTCAATGGCAAAAATCAATGAATATTGTAAATGCACAAACAGTAATTTCTCCGCATTGCAAGGTGCAATTCTGAAATTTTTTGCTTTTTCCTGCTCCTCTTAGCATGATAAAGAAGATTCAAAGAGAGTGAGATGCCAGCTCCTTTCATTCAGTCAGTAGCTTCAAACATTTCTGGTATATGAATAACATGATGTTTTTCAATGGCAAAAATCAATGAATATTGTAAAAGCACAAACAGTAATTTCTCCGCATTGCAAGGTGCAATTCTGAAATTTTTTGCTTTTTCCTGCTCCTCTTAGCATGATAAAGAAGATTCAAAGAGAGTGAGATGCCAGCTCCTTTCATTCAGTCAGTAGCTTCAATCATTTCTGGACGTTTTTCAATGGCAAAAATCAATGAATATTGTAAATGCACAAACAGTAATTTCTCCGCATTGCAAGGTGCAATTCTGAAATTTTTTGCTTTTTCCTGCTCCTCTTAGCATGATAAAGAAGATTCAAAGAGAGTGAGATGCCAGCTCCTTTCATTCAGTCAGTAGCTTCAATCATTTCTGGTATATGAATAACATGATGTTTTTCAATGGCAAAAATCAATGAATATTGTAAATGCACAAACAGTAATTTCTCCACATTGCAAGGTGCAATTCTGAAATTTTTTGCTTTTTCCTGCTCCTCTTAGCATGATAAAGAAGATTCAAAGAGAGTGAGATGCCAGCTCCTTTCATTCAGTCAGTAGCTTCAATCATTTCTGGACGTTTTTCAATGGCAAAAATCAATGAATATTGTAAATGCACAAACAGTAATTTCTCCGCATTGCAAGGTGCAATTCTGAAATTTTTTGCTTTTTCCTGCTCCTCTTAGCATGATAAAGAAGATTCAAAGAGAGTGAGATGCCAGCTCCTTTCATTCAGTCAGTAGCTACAAACATTTCTGGTATATGAATAACATGATGTTTTTCAATGGCAAAAATCAATGAATATTGTAAATGCACAAACAGTAATTTCTCCGCATTGCAAGGTGCAATTCTGAAATTTTTTGCTTTTTCCTGCTCCTCTTAGCATGATAAACAAGATTCAAAGAGAGTGAGATGCCAGCTCCTTTCATTCAGTCAGTAGCTTCAATCATTTCTGGACGTTTTTCAATGGCAAAAATCAATGAATATTGTAAATGCACAAACAGTAATTTCTCCGCATTGCAAGGTGCAATTCTGAAATTTTTTGCTTTTTCCTGCTCCTCTTAGCATGATAAAGAAGATTCAAAGAGAGTGAGATGCCAGCTCCTTTCATTCAGTCAGTAGCTTCAATCATTTCTGGACGTTTTTCAATGGCAAAAATCAATGAATATTGTAAATGCACAAACAGTAATTTCTCCGCATTGCAAGGTGCAATTCTGAAATTTTTTGCTTTTTCCTGCTCCTCTTAGCATGACAAAGAAGATTCAAAGAGAGTAAGATGCCAGCTCCTTTCATTCAGTCAGTAGCTTCAATCATTTCTGGTATATGAATAACATGATGTTTTTCAATGGCAAAAATCAATGAATATTGTAAATGCACAAACAGTAATTTCTCCGCATTGCAAGGTGCAATTCTGAAATTTTTTGCTTTTTCCTGCTCCTCTTAGCATGATAAAGAAGATTCAAAGAGAGTGAGATGCCAGCTCCTTTCATTCAGTCAGTAGCTTCAATCATTTCTGGACGTTTTTCAATGGCAAAAATCAATGAATATTGTAAATGCACAAACAGTAATTTCTCCGCATTGCAAGGTGCAATTCTGAAATTTTTTGCTTTTTCCTGCTCCTCTTAGCATGATAAAGAAGATTCAAAGAGAGTGAGATGCCAGCTCCTTTCATTCAGTCAGTAGCTTCAATCATTTCTGGTATATGAATAACATGATGTTTTTCAATGGCAAAAATCAATGAATATTGTAAATGCACAAACAGTAATTTCTCCACATTGCAAGGTGCAATTCTGAAATTTTTTGCTTTTTCCTGCTCCTCTTAGCATGATAAAGAAGATTCAAAGAGAGTGAGATGACAGCTCCTTTCATTCAGTCAGTAGCTTCAATCATTTCTGGACGTTTTTCAATGGCAAAAAACAATGAATATTGTAAATGCACAAACAGTAATTTCTCCGCATTGCAAGGTGCAATTCTGAAATTTTTTGCTTTTTCCTGCTCCTCTTAGCATGATAAAGAAGATTCAAAGAGAGCGAGATGCCAGCTCCTTTCATTCAGTCAGTAGCTTCAATCATTTCTGGTATATGAATAACATGATGTTTTTCAATGGCAAAAATCAATGAATATTGTAAATGCACAAACAGTAATTTCTCCGCATTGCAAGGTGCAATTCTGAAATTTTTTGCTTTTTCCTGCTCCTCTTAGCATGATAAAGAAGATTCAAAGAGAGTGAGATGCCAGCTCCTTTCATTCAGTCAGTAGCTTCAATCATTTCTGGACGTTTTTCAATGGCAAAAATCAATGAATATTGTAAATGCACAAACAGTAATTTCTCCGCATTGCAAGGTGCAATTCTGAAATTTTTTGCTCTTTCCTGCTCCTCTTAGCATGATAAAGAAGATTCAAAGAGAGTGAGATGCCAGCTCCTTTCATTCAGTCAGTAGCTTCAAACATTTCTGGTATATGAATAACATGATGTTTTTCAATGGCAAAAATCAATGAATATTGTAAATGCACAAACAGTAATTTCTCCGCATTGCAAGGTGCAATTCTGAAATTTTTTGCTTTTTCCTGCTCCTCTTAGCATGATAAAGAAGATTCAAAGAGAGTGAGATGCCAGCTCCTTTCATTCAGTCAGTAGCTTCAAACATTTCTGGTATATGAATAACATGATGTTTTTCAATGGCAAAAATCAATGAATATTGTAAATGCACAAAGAGTAATTTCTCCGCATTGCAAGGTGCAATTCTGAAATTTTTTGCTTTTTCCTGCTCCTCTTAGCATGATAAAGAAGATTCAAAGAGAGTGAGAGGCCAGCTCCTTTCATTCAGTCAGTAGCTTCAATCATTTCTGGACGTTTTTCAATGGCAAAAATCAATGAATATTGTAAATGCACAAACAGTAATTTCTCCGCATTGCAAGGTGCAATTCTGAAATTTTTTGCTTTTTCCTGCTCCTCTTAGCATGATAAAGAAGATTCAAAGAGAGTGAGATGCCAGCTCCTTTCATTCAGTCAGTAGCTTCAATCATTTCTGGACGTTTTTCAATGGCAAAAATCAATGAATATTGTAAATGCACAAACAGTAATTTCTCCGCATTGCAAGGTGCAATTCTGAAATTTTTTGCTTTTTCCTGCTCCTCTTAGCATGATAAAGAAGATTCAAAGAGAGTGAGATGCCAGCTCCTTTCATTCAGTCAGTAGCTACAAACATTTCTGGTATATGAATAACATGATGTTTTTCAATGGCAAAAATCAATGAATATTGTAAATGCACAAACAGTAATTTCTCCGCATTGCAAGGTGCAATTCTGAAATTTTTTGCTTTTTCCTGCTCCTCTTAGCATGATAAAGAAGATTCAAAGAGAGTGAGATGCCAGCTCCTTTCATTCATTCAGTAGCTTCAATCATTTCTGGACGTTTTTCAATGGCAAAAATCAATGAATATTGTAAATGCACAAACAGTAATTTCTCCGCATTGCAAGGTGCAATTCTGAAATTTTTTGCTTTTTCCTGCTCCTCTTAGCATGATAAAGAAGATTCAAAGAGAGTGAGATGCCAGCTCCTTTCATTCAGTCAGTAGCTTCAATCATTTCTGGACGTTTTTCAATGGCAAAAATCAATGAATATTGTAAATGCTCAAACAGTAATTTCTCCGCATTGCAAGGTGCAATTCTGAAATTTTTTGCTTTTTCCTGCTCCTCTTAGCATGACAAAGAAGATTCAAAGAGAGTAAGATGCCAGCTCCTTTCATTCAGTCAGTAGCTTCAATCATTTCTGGTATATGAATAACATGATGTTTTTCAATGGCAAAAATCAATGAATATTGTAAATGCACAAACAGTAATTTCTCCGCATTGCAAGGTGCAATTCTGAAATTTTTTGCTTTTTCCTGCTCCTCTTAGCATGATAAAGAAGATTCAAAGAGAGTGAGATGCCAGCTCCTTTCATTCAGTCAGTAGCTTCAATCATTTCTGGACGTTTTTCAATGGCAAAAATCAATGAATATTGTAAATGCACAAACAGTAATTTCTCCGCATTGCAAGGTGCAATTCTGAAATTTTTTGCTTTTTCCTGCTCCTCTTAGCATGATAAAGAAGATTCAAAGAGAGTGAGATGCCAGCTCCTTTCATTCAGTCAGTAGCTTCAATCATTAGTGGACGTTTTTCAATGGCAAAAATCAATGAATATTGTAAATGCACAAACAGTAATTTCTCCGCATTGCAAGGTGCAATTCTGAAATTTTTTGCTTTTTCCTGCTCCTCTTAGCATGATAAAGAAGATTCAAAGAGAGTGAGATGCCAGCTCCTTTCATTCAGTCAGTAGCTTCAAACATTTCTGGTATATGAATAACATGATGTTTTTCAATGGCAAAAATCAATGAATATTGTAAAAGCACAAACAGTAATTTCTCCGCATTGCAAGGTGCAATTCTGAAATTTTTTGCTTTTTCCTGCTCCTCTTAGCATGATAAAGAAGATTCAAAGAGAGTGAGATGCCAGCTCCTTTCATTCAGTCAGTAGCTTCAATCATTTCTGGACGTTTTTCAATGGCAAAAATCAATGAATATTGTAAATGCACAAACAGTAATTTCTCCGCATTGCAAGGTGCAATTCTGAAATTTTTTGCTTTTTCCTGCTCCTCTTAGCATGATAAAGAAGATTCAAAGAGAGTGAGATGCCAGCTCCTTTCATTCAGTCAGTAGCTTCAATCATTTCTGGTATATGAATAACATGATGTTTTTCAATGGCAAAAATCAATGAATATTGTAAATGCACAAACAGTAATTTCTCCGCATTGCAAGTTGCAATTCTGAAATTTTTTGCTTTTTCCTGCTCCTCTTAGCATGATAAAGAAGATTCAAAGAGAGTGAGATGCCAGCTCCTTTCATTCAGTCAGTAGCTTCAATCATTTCTGGACGTTTTTCAATGGCAAAAATCAATGAATATTGTAAATGCACAAACAGTAATTTCTCCGCATTGCAAGGTGCAATTCTGAAATTTTTTGCTTTTTCCTGCTCCTCTTAGCATGATAAAGAAGATTCAAAGAGAGTGAGATGCCAGCTCCTTTCATTCAGTCAGTAGCTTCAATCATTTCTGGACGTTTTTCAATGGCAAAAATCAATGAATATTGTAAATGCACAAACAGTAATTTCTCCGCATTGCAAGTTGCAATTCTGAAATTTTTTGCTTTTTCCTGCTCCTCTTAGCATGATAAAGAAGATTCAAAGAGAGTGAGATGCCAGCTCCTTTCATTCAGTCAGTAGCTTCAAACATTTCTGGTATATGAATAACATGATGTTTTTCAATGGCAAAAATCAATGAATATTGTAAAAGCACAAACAGTAATTTCTCCGCATTGCAAGGTGCAATTCTGAAATTTTTTGCTTTTTCCTGCTCCTCTTAGCATGATAAAGAAGATTCAAAGAGAGTGAGATGCCAGCTCCTTTCATTCAGTCAGTAGCTTCAATCATTTCTGGACGTTTTTCAATGGCAAAAATCAATGAATATTGTAAATGCACAAACAGTAATTTCTCCGCATTGCAAGGTGCAATTCTGAAATTTTTTGCTTTTTCCTGCTCCTCTTAGCATGATAAAGAAGATTCAAAGAGAGTGAGATGCCAGCTCCTTTCATTCAGTCAGTAGCTTCAATCATTTCTGGTATATGAATAACATGATGTTTTTCAATGGCAAAAATCAATGAATATTGTAAATGCACAAACAGTAATTTCTCCGCATTGCAAGGTGCAATTCTGAAATTTTTTGCTTTTTCCTGCTCCTCTTAGCATGATAAACAAGATTCAAAGAGAGTGAGATGCCAGCTCCTTTCATTCAGTCAGTAGCTTCAATCATTTCTGGACGTTTTTCAATGGCAAAAATCAATGAATATTGTAAATGCACAAACAGTAATTTCTCCGCATTGCAAGGTGCAATTCTGAAATTTTTTGCTTTTTCCTGCTCCTCTTAGCATGATAAAGAAGATTCAAAGAGAGTGAGATGCCAGCTCCTTTCATTCAGTCAGTAGCTTCAATCATTTCTGGACGTTTTTCAATGGCAAAAATCAATGAATATTGTAAATGCACAAACAGTAATTTCTCCGCATTGCAAGGTGCAATTCTGAAATTTTTTGCTTTTTCCTGCTCCTCTTAGCATGACAAAGAAGATTCAAAGAGAGTAAGATGCCAGCTCCTTTCATTCAGTCAGTAGCTTCAATCATTTCTGGTATATGAATAACATGATGTTTTTCAATGGCAAAAATCAATGAATATTGTAAATGCACAAACAGTAATTTCTCCGCATTGCAAGGTGCAATTCTGAAATTTTTTGCTTTTTCCTGCTCCTCTTAGCATGATAAAGAAGATTCAAAGAGAGTGAGATGCCAGCTCCTTTCATTCAGTCAGTAGCTTCAATCATTTCTGGACGTTTTTCAATGGCAAAAATCAATGAATATTGTAAATGCACAAACAGTAATTTCTCCGCATTGCAAGGTGCAATTCTGAAATTTTTTGCTTTTTCCTGCTCCTCTTAGCATGATAAAGAAGATTCAAAGAGAGTGAGATGCCAGCTCCTTTCATTCAGTCAGTAGCTTCAATCATTTCTGGTATATGAATAACATGATGTTTTTCAATGGCAAAAATCAATGAATATTGTAAATGCACAAACAGTAATTTCTCCACATTGCAAGGTGCAATTCTGAAATTTTTTGCTTTTTCCTGCTCCTCTTAGCATGATAAAGAAGATTCAAAGAGAGTGAGATGACAGCTCCTTTCATTCAGTCAGTAGCTTCAATCATTTCTGGACGTTTTTCAATGGCAAAAAACAATGAATATTGTAAATGCACAAACAGTAATTTCTCCGCATTGCAAGGTGCAATTCTGAAATTTTTTGCTTTTTCCTGCTCCTCTTAGCATGATAAAGAAGATTCAAAGAGAGCGAGATGCCAGCTCCTTTCATTCAGTCAGTAGCTTCAATCATTTCTGGTATATGAATAACATGATGTTTTTCAATGGCAAAAATCAATGAATATTGTAAATGCACAAACAGTAATTTCTCCGCATTGCAAGGTGCAATTCTGAAATTTTTTGCTTTTTCCTGCTCCTCTTAGCATGATAAAGAAGATTCAAAGAGAGTGAGATGCCAGCTCCTTTCATTCAGTCAGTAGCTTCAATCATTTCTGGACGTTTTTCAATGGCAAAAATCAATGAATATTGTAAATGCACAAACAGTAATTTCTCCGCATTGCAAGGTGCAATTCTGAAATTTTTTGCTCTTTCCTGCTCCTCTTAGCATGATAAAGAAGATTCAAAGAGAGTGAGATGCCAGCTCCTTTCATTCAGTCAGTAGCTTCAAACATTTCTGGTATATGAATAACATGATGTTTTTCAATGGCAAAAATCAATGAATATTGTAAATGCACAAACAGTAATTTCTCCGCATTGCAAGGTGCAATTCTGAAATTTTTTGCTTTTTCCTGCTCCTCTTAGCATGATAAAGAAGATTCAAAGAGAGTGAGATGCCAGCTCCTTTCATTCAGTCAGTAGCTTCAAACATTTCTGGTATATGAATAACATGATGTTTTTCAATGGCAAAAATCAATGAATATTGTAAATGCACAAAGAGTAATTTCTCCGCATTGCAAGGTGCAATTCTGAAATTTTTTGCTTTTTCCTGCTCCTCTTAGCATGATAAAGAAGATTCAAAGAGAGTGAGAGGCCAGCTCCTTTCATTCAGTCAGTAGCTTCAATCATTTCTGGACGTTTTTCAATGGCAAAAATCAATGAATATTGTAAATGCACAAACAGTAATTTCTCCGCATTGCAAGGTGCAATTCTGAAATTTTTTGCTTTTTCCTGCTCCTCTTAGCATGATAAAGAAGATTCAAAGAGAGTGAGATGCCAGCTCCTTTCATTCAGTCAGTAGCTTCAATCATTTCTGGACGTTTTTCAATGGCAAAAATCAATGAATATTGTAAATGCACAAACAGTAATTTCTCCGCATTGCAAGGTGCAATTCTGAAATTTTTTGCTTTTTCCTGCTCCTCTTAGCATGATAAAGAAGATTCAAAGAGAGTGAGATGCCAGCTCCTTTCATTCAGTCAGTAGCTACAAACATTTCTGGTATATGAATAACATGATGTTTTTCAATGGCAAAAATCAATGAATATTGTAAATGCACAAACAGTAATTTCTCCGCATTGCAAGGTGCAATTCTGAAATTTTTTGCTTTTTCCTGCTCCTCTTAGCATGATAAAGAAGATTCAAAGAGAGTGAGATGCCAGCTCCTTTCATTCATTCAGTAGCTTCAATCATTTCTGGACGTTTTTCAATGGCAAAAATCAATGAATATTGTAAATGCACAAACAGTAATTTCTCCGCATTGCAAGGTGCAATTCTGAAATTTTTTGCTTTTTCCTGCTCCTCTTAGCATGATAAAGAAGATTCAAAGAGAGTGAGATGCCAGCTCCTTTCATTCAGTCAGTAGCTTCAATCATTTCTGGACGTTTTTCAATGGCAAAAATCAATGAATATTGTAAATGCTCAAACAGTAATTTCTCCGCATTGCAAGGTGCAATTCTGAAATTTTTTGCTTTTTCCTGCTCCTCTTAGCATGACAAAGAAGATTCAAAGAGAGTAAGATGCCAGCTCCTTTCATTCAGTCAGTAGCTTCAATCATTTCTGGTATATGAATAACATGATGTTTTTCAATGGCAAAAATCAATGAATATTGTAAATGCACAAACAGTAATTTCTCCGCATTGCAAGGTGCAATTCTGAAATTTTTTGCTTTTTCCTGCTCCTCTTAGCATGATAAAGAAGATTCAAAGAGAGTGAGATGCCAGCTCCTTTCATTCAGTCAGTAGCTTCAATCATTTCTGGACGTTTTTCAATGGCAAAAATCAATGAATATTGTAAATGCACAAACAGTAATTTCTCCGCATTGCAAGGTGCAATTCTGAAATTTTTTGCTTTTTCCTGCTCCTCTTAGCATGATAAAGAAGATTCAAAGAGAGTGAGATGCCAGCTCCTTTCATTCAGTCAGTAGCTTCAATCATTAGTGGACGTTTTTCAATGGCAAAAATCAATGAATATTGTAAATGCACAAACAGTAATTTCTCCGCATTGCAAGGTGCAATTCTGAAATTTTTTGCTTTTTCCTGCTCCTCTTAGCATGATAAAGAAGATTCAAAGAGAGTGAGATGCCAGCTCCTTTCATTCAGTCAGTAGCTTCAAACATTTCTGGTATATGAATAACATGATGTTTTTCAATGGCAAAAATCAATGAATATTGTAAAAGCACAAACAGTAATTTCTCCGCATTGCAAGGTGCAATTCTGAAATTTTTTGCTTTTTCCTGCTCCTCTTAGCATGATAAAGAAGATTCAAAGAGAGTGAGATGCCAGCTCCTTTCATTCAGTCAGTAGCTTCAATCATTTCTGGACGTTTTTCAATGGCAAAAATCAATGAATATTGTAAATGCACAAACAGTAATTTCTCCGCATTGCAAGGTGCAATTCTGAAATTTTTTGCTTTTTCCTGCTCCTCTTAGCATGATAAAGAAGATTCAAAGAGAGTGAGATGCCAGCTCCTTTCATTCAGTCAGTAGCTTCAATCATTTCTGGTATATGAATAACATGATGTTTTTCAATGGCAAAAATCAATGAATATTGTAAATGCACAAACAGTAATTTCTCCGCATTGCAAGTTGCAATTCTGAAATTTTTTGCTTTTTCCTGCTCCTCTTAGCATGATAAAGAAGATTCAAAGAGAGTGAGATGCCAGCTCCTTTCATTCAGTCAGTAGCTTCAATCATTTCTGGACGTTTTTCAATGGCAAAAATCAATGAATATTGTAAATGCACAAACAGTAATTTCTCCGCATTGCAAGGTGCAATTCTGAAATTTTTTGCTTTTTCCTGCTCCTCTTAGCATGATAAAGAAGATTCAAAGAGAGTGAGATGCCAGCTCCTTTCATTCAGTCAGTAGCTTCAATCATTTCTGGACGTTTTTCAATGGCAAAAATCAATGAATATTGTAAATGCACAAACAGTAATTTCTCCGCATTGCAAGTTGCAATTCTGAAATTTTTTGCTTTTTCCTGCTCCTCTTAGCATGATAAAGAAGATTCAAAGAGAGTGAGATGCCAGCTCCTTTCATTCAGTCAGTAGCTTCAAACATTTCTGGTATATGAATAACATGATGTTTTTCAATGGCAAAAATCAATGAATATTGTAAAAGCACAAACAGTAATTTCTCCGCATTGCAAGGTGCAATTCTGAAATTTTTTGCTTTTTCCTGCTCCTCTTAGCATGATAAAGAAGATTCAAAGAGAGTGAGATGCCAGCTCCTTTCATTCAGTCAGTAGCTTCAATCATTTCTGGACGTTTTTCAATGGCAAAAATCAATGAATATTGTAAATGCACAAACAGTAATTTCTCCGCATTGCAAGGTGCAATTCTGAAATTTTTTGCTTTTTCCTGCTCCTCTTAGCATGATAAAGAAGATTCAAAGAGAGTGAGATGCCAGCTCCTTTCATTCAGTCAGTAGCTTCAATCATTTCTGGTATATGAATAACATGATGTTTTTCAATGGCAAAAATCAATGAATATTGTAAATGCACAAACAGTAATTTCTCCACATTGCAAGGTGCAATTCTGAAATTTTTTGCTTTTTCCTGCTCCTCTTAGCATGATAAAGAAGATTCAAAGAGAGTGAGATGCCAGCTCCTTTCATTCAGTCAGTAGCTTCAATCATTTCTGGACGTTTTTCAATGGCAAAAATCAATGAATATTGTAAATGCACAAACAGTAATTTCTCCGCATTGCAAGGTGCAATTCTGAAATTTTTTGCTTTTTCCTGCTCCTCTTAGCATGATAAAGAAGATTCAAAGAGAGCGAGATGCCAGCTCCTTTCATTCAGTCAGTAGCTTCAATCATTTCTGGTATATGAATAACATGATGTTTTTCAATGGCAAAAATCAATGAATATTGTAAATGCACAAACAGTAATTTCTCCGCATTGCAAGGTGCAATTCTGAAATTTTTTGCTTTTTCCTGCTCCTCTTAGCATGATAAAGAAGATTCAAAGAGAGTGAGATGCCAGCTCCTTTCATTCAGTCAGTAGCTTCAATCATTTCTGGACGTTTTTCAATGGCAAAAATCAATGAATATTGTAAATGCACAAACAGTAATTTCTCCGCATTGCAAGGTGCAATTCTGAAATTTTTTGCTTTTTCCTGCTCCTCTTAGCATGATAAAGAAGATTCAAAGAGAGTGAGATGCCAGCTCCTTTCATTCAGTCAGTAGCTTCAAACATTTCTGGTATATGAATAACATGATGTTTTTCAAAGGCAAAAATCAATGAATATTGTAAATGCACAAACAGTAATTTCTCCGCATTGCAAGGTGCAATTCTGAAATTTTTTGCTTTTTCCTGCTCCTCTTAGCATGATAAAGAAGATTCAAAGAGAGTGAGATGCCAGCTCCTTTCATTCAGTCAGTAGCTTCAATCATTTCTGGACGTTTTTCAATGGCAAAAATCAATGAATATTGTAAATGCACAAACAGTAATTTCTCCGCATTGCAAGGTGCAATTCTGAAATTTTTTGCTTTTTCCTGCTCCTCTTAGCATGATAAAGAAGATTCAAAGAGAGTGAGATGCCAGCTCCTTTCATTCAGTCAGTAGCTTCAATCATTTCTGGACGTTTTTCAATGGCAAAAATCAATGAATATTGTAAATGCACAAACAGTAATTTCTCCGCATTGCAAGGTGCAATTCTGAAATTTTTTGCTTTTTCCTGCTCCTCTTAGCATGATAAAGAAGATTCAAAGAGAGTGAGATGCCAGCTCGTTTCATTCAGTCAGTAGCTTCAATCATTTCTGGTATATGAATAACATGATGTTTTTCAATAGCAAAAATCAATGAATATTGTAAATGCACAAACAGTAATTTCTCCGCATTGCAAGGTGCAATTCTGAAATTTTTTGCTTTTTCCTGCTCCTCTTAGCATGATAAAGAAGATTCAAAGAGAGTGAGATGCCAGCTCCTTTCACTCAGTCAGCAGCTTCAATCATTTCTGGACATTTTTCAATGGCAAAAATCAATGAATATTGTAAATGCACAAACAGTAATTTCTCCGCATTGCAAGGTGCAATTCTGAAATTTTTTGCTTTTTCCTGCTCCTCTTAGCATGATAAAGAAGATTCAAAGAGAGTGAGATGCCAGCTCCTTTCATTCAGTCAGTAGCTTCAAACATTTCTGGTATATGAATAACATGATGTTTTTCAATGGCAAAAATCAATGAATATTGTAAAAGCACAAACAGTAATTTCTCCGCATTGCAAGGTGCAATTCTGAAATTTTTTGCTTTTTCCTGCTCCTCTTAGCATGATAAAGAAGATTCAAAGAGAGTGAGATGCCAGCTCCTTTCATTCAGTCAGTAGCTTCAATCATTTCTGGACGTTTTTCAATGGCAAAAATCAATGAATATTGTAAATGCACAAACAGTAATTTCTCCGCATTGCAAGGTGCAATTCTGAAATTTTTTGCTTTTTCCTGCTCCTCTTAGCATGATAAAGAAGATTCAAAGAGAGTGAGATGCCAGCTCCTTTCATTCAGTCAGTAGCTTCAATCATTTCTGGTATATGAATAACATGATGTTTTTCAATGGCAAAAATCAATGAATATTGTAAATGCACAAACAGTAATTTCTCCGCATTGCAAGTTGCAATTCTGAAATTTTTTGCTTTTTCCTGCTCCTCTTAGCATGATAAAGAAGATTCAAAGAGAGTGAGATGCCAGCTCCTTTCATTCAGTCAGTAGCTTCAATTATTTCTGGACGTTTTTCAATGGCAAAAATCAATGAATATTGTAAATGCACAAACAGTAATTTCTCCGCATTGCAAGGTGCAATTCTGAAATTTTTTGCTTTTTCCTGCTCCTCTTAGCATGATAAAGAAGATTCAAAGAGAGTGAGATGCCAGCTCCTTTCATTCAGTCAGTTGCTTCAATCATTTCTGGACGTTTTTCAATGGCAAAAATCAATGAATATTGTAAATGCACAAACAGTAATTTCTCCGCATTGCAAGGTGCAATTCTGAAATTTTTTGCTTTTTCCTGCTCCTCTTAGCATGATAAAGAAGATTCAAAGAGAGTGAGATGCCAGCTCCTTTCATTCAGTCAGTAGCTTCAAACATTTCTGGTATATGAATAACATGATGTTTTTCAATGGCAAAAATCAATGAATATTGTAAAAGCACAAACAGTAATTTCTCCGCATTGCAAGGTGCAATTCTGAAATTTTTTGCTTTTTCCTGCTCCTCTTAGCATGATAAAGAAGATTCAAAGAGAGTGAGATGCCAGCTCCTTTCATTCAGTCAGTAGCTTCAATCATTTCTGGACGTTTTTCAATGGCAAAAATCAATGAATATTGTAAATGCACAAACAGTAATTTCTCCGCATTGCAAGGTGCAATTCTGAAATTTTTTGCTTTTTCCTGCTCCTCTTAGCATGATAAAGAAGATTCAAAGAGAGTGAGATGCCAGCTCCTTTCATTCAGTCAGTAGCTTCAATCATTTCTGGTATATGAATAACATGATGTTTTTCAATGGCAAAAATCAATGAATATTGTAAATGCACAAACAGTAATTTCTCCGCATTGCAAGTTGCAATTCTGAAATTTTTTGCTTTTTCCTGCTCCTCTTAGCATGATAAAGAAGATTCAAAGAGAGTGAGATGCCAGCTCCTTTCATTCAGTCAGTAGCTTCAATTATTTCTGGACGTTTTTCAATGGCAAAAATCAATGAATATTGTAAATGCACAAACAGTAATTTCTCCGCATTGCAAGGTGCAATTCTGAAATTTTTTGCTTTTTCCTGCTCCTCTTAGCATGATAAAGAAGATTCAAAGAGAGTGAGATGCCAGCTCCTTTCATTCAGTCAGTTGCTTCAATCATTTCTGGACGTTTTTCAATGGCAAAAATCAATGAATATTGTAAATGCACAAACAGTAATTTCTCCGCATTGCAAGGTGCAATTCTGAAATTTTTTGCTTTTTCCTGCTCCTCTTAGCATGATAAAGAAGATTCAAAGAGAGTGAGATGCCAGCTCCTTTCATTCAGTCAGTAGCTTCAATCATTTCTGGACGTTTTTCAATGGCAAAAATCAATGAATATTGTAAATGCACAAACAGTAATTTCTCCGCATTGCAAGGTGCAATTCTGAAATTTTTTGCTTTTTCCTGCTCCTCTTTGCATGATAAAGAAGATTCAAAGAGAGTGAGATGCCAGCTCCTTTCATTCAGTCAGTAGCTTCAATCATTTCTGGTATATGAATAACATGATGTTTTTCAATGGCAAAAATCAATGAATATTGTAAATGCACAAACAGTAATTTCTCCGCATTGCAAGGTGCAATTCTGAAATTTTTGGCTTTTTCCTGCTCCTCTTAGCATGATAAAGAAGATTCAAAGAGAGTGAGATGCCAGCTCCTTTCATTCAGTCAGTAGCTTCAATCATTTCTGGATGTTTTTCAATGGCAAAAATCAATGAATATTGTAAATGCACAAACAGTAATTTCTCCGCATTGCAAGGTGCAATTCTGAAATTTCTTGCATTTTCCTGCTCCTCTTAGCATGATAAAGAAGATTCAAAGAGAGTGAGATGCCAGCTCCTTTCATTCAGTCAGTAGCTTCAATCATTTCTGGACGTTTTTCAATGGCAAAAATCAATGAATATTGTAAATGCACAAACAGTAATTTCTTCGCATTGCAAGGTGCAATTCTGAAATTTTTTGCTTTTTCCTGCTCCTCTTAGCATGATAAAGAAGATTCAAAGAGAGTGAGATGCCAGCTCCTTTCATTCAGTCAGTAGCTTCAAACATTTCTGGTATATGAATAACATGATGTTTTTCAATGGCAAAAATCAATGAATATTGTAAATGCACAAACAGTAATTTCTCCGCATTGCAAGGTGCAATTCTGAAATTTTTTGCTTTTTCCTGCTCCTCTTAGCATGATAAAGAAGATTCAAAGAGAGTGAGATGCCAGCTCCTTTCATTCAGTCAGTAGCTTCAATCATTTCTGGACGTTTTTCAATGGCAAAAATCAATGAATATTGTAAATGCACAAACAGTAATTTCTCCGCATTGCAAGGTGCAATTCTGAAATTTTTTGCTTTTTCCTGCTCCTCTTAGCATGATAAAGAAGATTCAAAGAGAGTGAGATGCCAGCTTCTTTCATTCAGTCAGTAGCTTCAAACATTTCTGGGATATGAATAACATGATGTTTTTCAATGGCAAAAATTAATGAATATTGTAAATGCACAAACAGTAATTTCTCCGCATTGCAAGGTGCAATTCTGAAATTTTTTGCTTTTTCCTGCTCCTCTTAGCATGATAAAGAAGATTCAAAGAGAGTGAGATGCCAGCTCCTTTCATTCAGTCAGTAGCTTCAATCATTTCTGGACGTTTTTCAATGGCAAAAATCAATGAATATTGTAAATGCACAAACAGTAATTTCTCCGCATTGCAAGGTGCAATTCTGAAATTTTTTGCTTTTTCCTGCTCCTCTTAGCATGATAAAGAAGATTCAAAGAGAGTGAGATGCCAGCTCCTTTCATTCAGTCAGTAGCTTCAATCATTTCTGGACGTTTTTCAATGGCAAAAATCAATGAATATTGTAAATGCACAAACAGTAATTTCTCCGCATTGCAAGGTGCAATTCTGAAATTTTTTGCTTTTTCCTGCTCCTCTTAGCATGATAAAGAAGATTCAAAGAGAGTGAGATGCCAGCTCCTTTCATTCAGTCAGTAGCTTCAATCATTTCTGGTATATGAATAACATGATGTTTTTCAATGGCAAAAATCAATGAATATTGTAAATGCACAAACAGTAATTTCTCCGCATTGCAAGTTGCAATTCTGAAATTTTTTGCTTTTTCCTGCTCCTCTTAGCATGATAAAGAAGATTCAAAGAGAGTGAGATGCCAGCTCCTTTCATTCAGTCAGTAGCTTCAATCATTTCTGGACGTTTTTCAATGGCAAAAATCAATGAATATTGTAAATGCACAAACAGTAATTTCTCCGCATTGCAAGGTGCAATTCTGAAATTTTTTGCTTTTTCCTGCTCCTCTTAGCATGATAAAGAAGATTCAAAGAGAGTGAGATGCCAGCTCCTTTCATTCAGTCAGTAGCTTCAATCATTTCTGGACGTTTTTCAATGGCAAAAATCAATGAATATTGTAAATGCACAAACAGTAATTTCTCCGCATTGCAAGGTGCAATTCTGAAATTTTTTGCTTTTTCCTGCTCCTCTTAGCATGATAAAGAAGATTCAAAGAGAGTGAGATGCCAGCTCCTTTCATTCAGTCAGTAGCTTCAAACATTTCTGGTATATGAATAACATGATGTTTTTCAATGGCAAAAATCAATGAATATTGTAAAAGCACAAACAGTAATTTCTCCGCATTGCAAGGTGCAATTCTGAAATTTTTTGCTTTTTCCTGCTCCTCTTAGCATGATAAAGAAGATTCAAAGAGAGTGAGATGCCAGCTCCTTTCATTCAGTCAGTAGCTTCAATCATTTCTGGACGTTTTTCAATGGCAAAAATCAATGAATATTGTAAATGCACAAACAGTAATTTCTCCGCATTGCAAGGTGCAATTCTGAAATTTTTTGCTTTTTCCTGCTCCTCTTAGCATGATAAAGAAGATTCAAAGAGAGTGAGATGCCAGCTCCTTTCATTCAGTCAGTAGCTTCAATCATTTCTGGTATATGAATAACATGATGTTTTTCAATGGCAAAAATCAATGAATATTGTAAATGCACAAACAGTAATTTCTCCACATTGCAAGGTGCAATTCTGAAATTTTTTGCTTTTTCCTGCTCCTCTTAGCATGATAAAGAAGATTCAAAGAGAGTGAGATGCCAGCTCCTTTCATTCAGTCAGTAGCTTCAATCTCTTCTGGACGTTTTTCAATGGCAAAAATCAATGAATATTGTAAATGCACAAACAGTAATTTCTCCGCATTGCAAGGTGCAATTCTGAAATTTTTTGCTTTTTCCTGCTCCTCTTAGCATGATAAAGAAGATTCAAAGAGAGCGAGATGCCAGCTCCTTTCATTCAGTCAGTAGCTTCAATCATTTCTGGTATATGAATAACATGATGTTTTTCAATGGCAAAAATCAATGAATATTGTAAATGCACAAACAGTAATTTCTCCGCATTGCAAGGTGCAATTCTGAAATTTTTTGCTTTTTCCTGCTCCTCTTAGCATGATAAAGAAGATTCAAAGAGAGTGAGATGCCAGCTCCTTTCATTCAGTCAGTAGCTTCAATCATTTCTGGACGTTTTTCAATGGCAAAAATCAATGAATATTGTAAATGCACAAACAGTAATTTCTCCGCATTGCAAGGTGCAATTCTGAAATTTTTTGCTTTTTCCTGCTCCTCTTAGCATGATAAAGAAGATTCAAAGAGAGTGAGATGCCAGCTCCTTTCATTCAGTCAGTAGCTTCAAACATTTCTGGTATATGAATAACATGATGTTTTTCAATGGCAAAAATCAATGAATATTGTAAATGCACAAACAGTAATTTCTCCGCATTGCAAGGTGCAATTCTGAAATTTTTTGCTTTTTCCTGCTCCTCTTAGCATGATAAAGAAGATTCAAAGAGAGTGAGATGCCAGCTCCTTTCATTCAGTCAGTAGCTTCAATCATTTCTGGACGTTTTTCAATGGCAAAAATCAATGAATATTGTAAATGCACAAACAGTAATTTCTCCGCATTGCAAGGTGCAATTCTGAAATTTTTTGCTTTTTCCTGCTCCTCTTAGCATGATAAAGAAGATTCAAAGAGAGTGAGATGCCAGCTCCTTTCATTCAGTCAGTAGCTTCAATCATTTCTGGACGTTTTTCAATGGCAAAAATCAATGAATATTGTAAATGCACAAACAGTAATTTCTCCGCATTGCAAGGTGCAATTCTGAAATTTTTTGCTTTTTCCTGCTCCTCTTAGCATGATAAAGAAGATTCAAAGAGAGTGAGATGCCAGCTCCTTTCATTCAGTCAGTAGCTTCAATCATTTCTGGTATATGAATAACATGATGTTTTTCAATGGCAAAAATCAATGAATATTGTAAATGCACAAACAGTAATTTCTCCGCATTGCAAGGTGCAATTCTGAAATTTTTTGCTTTTTCCTGCTCCTCTTAGCATGATAAAGAAGATTCAAAGAGAGTGAGATGCCAGCTCCTTTCATTCAGTCAGCAGCTTCAATCATTTCTGGACATTTTTCAATGGCAAAAATCAATGAATATTGTAAATGCACAAACAGTAATTTCTCCGCATTGCAAGGTGCAATTCTGAAATGTTTTGCTTTTTCCTGCTCCTCTTAGCATGATAAAGAAGATTCAAAGAGAGTGAGATGCCAGCTCCTTTCATTCAGTCAGTAGCTTCAAACATTTCTGGTATATGAATAACATGATGTGTTTCAATGGCAAAAATCAATGAATATTGTAAAAGCACAAACAGTAATTTCTCCGCATTGCAAGGTGCAATTCTGAAATTTTTTGCTTTTTCCTGCTCCTCTTAGCATGATAAAGAAGATTCAAAGAGAGTGAGATGCCAGCTCCTTTCATTCAGTCAGTAGCTTCAATCATTTCTGGACGTTTTTCAATGGCAAAAATCAATGAATATTGTAAATGCACAAACAGTAATTTCTCCGCATTGCAAGGTGCCATTCTGAAATTTTTTGCTTTTTCCTGCTCCTCTTAGCATGATAAAGAAGATTCAAAGAGAGTGAGATTCCAGCTCCTTTCATTCAGTCAGTAGCTTCAATCATTACTGGTATATGAATAACATGATGTTTTTCAATGGCAAAAATCAATGAATATTGTAAATGCACAAACAGTAATTTCTCCGCATTGCAAGTTGCAATTCTGAAATTTTTTGCTTTTTCCTGCTCCTCTTAGCATGATAAAGAAGATTCAAAGAGAGTGAGATGCCAGCTCCTTTCATTCAGTCAGTAGCTTCAATTATTTCTGGACGTTTTTCAATGGCAAAAATCAATGAATATTGTAAATGCACAAACAGTAATTTCTCCGCATTGCAAGGTGCAATTCTGAAATTTTTTGCTTTTTCCTGCTCCTCTTAGCATGATAAAGAAGATTCAAAGAGAGTGAGATGCCAGCTCCTTTCATTCAGTCAGTTGCTTCAATCATTTCTGGACGTTTTTCAATGGCAAAAATCAGTGAATATTGTAAATGCACAAACAGTAATTTCTCCGCATTGCAAGGTGCAATTCTGAAATTTTTGGCTTTTTCCTGCTCCTCTTAGCATGATAAAGAAGATTCAAAGAGAGTGAGATGCCAGCTCCTTTCATTCAGTCAGTAGCTTCAATCATTTCTGGACGTTTTTCAATGGCAAAAATCAATGAATATTGTAAATGCACAAACAGTAATTTCTCCGCATTGCAAGGTGCAATTCTGAAATTTTTTGCTTTTTCCTGCTCCTCTTTGCATGATAAAGAAGATTCAAAGAGAGTGAGATGCCAGCTCCTTTCATTCAGTCAGTAGCTTCAATCATTTCTGGTATATGAATAACATGATGTTTTTCAATGGCAAAAATCAATGAATATTGTAAATGCACAAACAGTAATTTCTCCGCATTGCAAGGTGCAATTCTGAAATTTTTGGCTTTTTCCTGCTCCTCTTAGCATGATAAAGAAGATTCAAAGAGAGTGAGATGCCAGCTCCTTTCATTCAGTCAGTAGCTTCAATCATTTCTGGATGTTTTTCAATGGCAAAAATCAATGAATATTGTAAATGCACAAACAGTAATTTCTCCGCATTGCAAGGTGCAATTCTGAAATTTCTTGCATTTTCCTGCTCCTCTTAGCATGATAAAGAAGATTCAAAGAGAGTGAGATGCCAGCTCCTTTCATTCAGTCAGTAGCTTCAATCATTTCTGGACGTTTTTCAATGGCAAAAATCAATGAATATTGTAAAAGCACAAACAGTAATTTCTCCGCATTGCAAGGTGCAATTCTGAAATTTTTTGCTTTTTCCTGCTCCTCTTAGCATGATAAAGAAGATTCAAAGAGAGTGCGATGCCAGCTCCTTTCATTCAGTCAGTAGCTTCAAACATTTCTGGTATATGAATAACATGATGTTTTTCAATGGCAAAAATCAATGAATATTGTAAATGCACAAACAGTAATTTCTCCGCATTGCAAGGTGCAATTCTGAAATTTTTTGCTTTTTCCTGCTCCTCTTAGCATGATAAAGAAGATTCAAAGAGAGTGAGATGCCAGCTCCTTTCATTCAGTCAGTAGCTTCAATCATTTCTGGTATATGAATAACATGATGTTTTTCAATGGCAAAAATCAATGAATATTGTAAATGCACAAACAGTAATTTCTCCGCATTGCAAGTTGCAATTCTGAAATTTTTTGCTTTTTCCTGCTCGTCTTAGCATGATAAAGAAGATTCAAAGAGAGTGAGATGCCAGCTCCTTTCATTCAGTCAGTAGCTTCAAACATTTCTGGTATATGAATAACATGATGTTTTTCAATGGCAAAAATCAATGAATATTGTAAAAGCACAAACAGTAATTTCTCCGCATTGCAAGGTGCAATTCTGAAATTTTTTGCTTTTTCCTGCTCCTCTTAGCATGATAAAGAAGATTCAAAGAGAGTGAGATGCCAGCTCCTTTCATTCAGTCAGTAGCTTCAATCATTTCTGGACGTTTTTCAATGGCAAAAATCAATGAATATTGTAAATGCACAAACAGTAATTTCTCCGCATTGCAAGGTGCAATTCTGAAATTTTTTGCTTTTTCCTGCTCCTCTTAGCATGATAAAGAAGATTCAAAGAGAGTGAGATGCCAGCTCCTTTCATTCAGTCAGTAGCTTCAATCATTTCTGGTATATGAATAACATGATGTTTTTCAATGGCAAAAATCAATGAATATTGTAAATGCACAAACAGTAATTTCTCCACATTGCAAGGTGCAATTCTGAAATTTTTTGCTTTTTCCTGCTCCTCTTAGCATGATAAAGAAGATTCAAAGAGAGTGAGATGCCAGCTCCTTTCATTCAGTCAGTAGCTTCAATCATTTCTGGACGTTTTTCAATGGCAAAAATCAATGAATATTGTAAATGCACAAACAGTAATTTCTCCGCATTGCAAGGTGCAATTCTGAAATTTTTTGCTTTTTCCTGCTCCTCTTAGCATGATAAAGAAGATTCAAAGAGAGCGAGATGCCAGCTCCTTTCATTCAGTCAGTAGCTTCAATCATTTCTGGTATATGAATAACATGATGTTTTTCAATGGCAAAAATCAATGAATATTGTAAATGCACAAACAGTAATTTCTCCGCATTGCAAGGTGCAATTCTGAAATTTTTTGCTTTTTCCTGCTCCTCTTAGCATGATAAAGAAGATTCAAAGAGAGTGAGATGCCAGCTCCTTTCATTCAGTCAGTAGCTTCAATCATTTCTGGACGTTTTTCAATGGCAAAAATCAATGAATATTGTAAATGCACAAACAGTAATTTCTCCGCATTGCAAGGTGTAATTCTGAAATTTTTTGCTTTTTCCTGCTCCTCTTAGCATGATAAAGAAGATTCAAAGAGAGTGAGATGCCAGCTCCTTTCATTCAGTCAGTAGCTTCAAACATTTCTGGTATATGAATAACATGATGTTTTTCAATGGCAAAAATCAATGAATATTGTAAATGCACAAACAGTAATTTCTCCGCATTGCAAGGTGCAATTCTGAAATTTTTTGCTTTTTCCTGCTCCTCTTAGCATGATAAAGAAGATTCAAAGAGAGTGAGATGCCAGCTCCTTTCATTCAGTCAGTAGCTTCAATCATTTCTGGACGTTTTTCAATGGCAAAAATCAATGAATATTGTAAATGCACAAACAGTAATTTCTCCGCATTGCAAGGTGCAATTCTGAAATTTTTTGCTTTTTCCTGCTCCTCTTAGCATGATAAAGAAGATTCAAAGAGAGTGAGATGCCAGCTCCTTTCATTCAGTCAGTAGCTTCAATCATTTCTGGACGTTTTTCAATGGCAAAAATCAATGAATATTGTAAATGCACAAACAGTAATTTCTCCGCATTGCAAGGTGCAATTCTGAAATTTTTTGCTTTTTCCTGCTCCTCTTAGCATGATAAAGAAGATTCAAAGAGAGTGAGATGCCAGCTCCTTTCATTCAGTCAGTAGCTTCAATCATTTCTGGTATATGAATAACATGATGTTTTTCAATGGCAAAAATCAATGAATATTGTAAATGCACAAACAGTAATTTCTCCGCATTGCAAGGTGCAATTCTGAAATTTTTTGCTTTTTCCTGCTCCTCTTAGCATGATAAAGAAGATTCAAAGAGAGTGAGATGCCAGCTCCTTTCATTCAGTCAGCAGCTTCAATCATTTCTGGACATTTTTCAATGGCAAAAATCAATGAATATTGTAAATGCACAAACAGTAATTTCTCCGCATTGCAAGGTGCAATTCTGAAATTTTTTGCTTTTTCCTGCTCCTCTTAGCATGATAAAGAAGATTCAAAGAGAGTGAGATGCCAGCTCCTTTCATTCAGTCAGTAGCTTCAAACATTTCTGGTATATGAATAACATGATGTTTTTCAATGGCAAAAATCAATGAATATTGTAAATGCACAAACAGTAATTTCTCCGCATTGCAAGGTGCAATTCTGAAATTTTTTGCTTTTTCCTGCTCCTCTTAGCATGATAAAGAAGATTCAAAGAGAGTGAGATGCCAGCTCCTTTCATTCAGTCAGTAGCTTCAATCATTTCTGGACGTTTTTCAATGGCAAAAATCAATGAATATTGTAAATGCACAAACAGTAATTTCTCCGCATTGCAAGGTGCAATTCTGAAATTTTTTGCTTTTTCCTGCTCCTCTTAGCATGATAAAGAAGATTCAAAGAGAGTGAGATGCCAGCTCCTTTCATTCAGTCAGTAGCTTCAATCATTTCTGGACGTTTTTCAATGGCAAAAATCAATGAATATTGTAAATGCACAAACAGTAATTTCTCCGCATTGCAAGGTGCAATTCTGAAATTTTTTGCTTTTTCCTGCTCCTCTTAGCATGATAAAGAAGATTCAAAGAGAGTGAGATGCCAGCTCCTTTCATTCAGTCAGTAGCTTCAAACATTTCTGGTATATGAATAACATGATGTTTTTCAATGGCAAAAATCAATGAATATTGTAAATGCACAAACAGTAATTTCTCCGCATTGCAAGGTGCAATTCTGAAATTTTTTGCTTTTTCCTGCTCCTCTTAGCATGATAAAGAAGATTCAAAGAGAGTGAGATGCCAGCTCCTTTCATTCAGTCAGTAGCTTCAATCATTTCTGGACGTTTTTCAATGGCAAAAATCAATGAATATTGTAAATGCACAAACAGTAATTTCTCCGCATTGCAAGGTGCAATTCTGAAATTTTTTGCTTTTTCCTGCTCCTCTTAGCATGATAAAGAAGATTCAAAGAGAGTGAGATGCCAGCTCCTTTCATTCAGTCAGTAGCTTCAATCATTTCTGGACGTTTTTCAATGGCAAAAATCAATGAATATTGTAAATGCACAAACAGTAATTTCTCCGCATTGCAAGGTGCAATTCTGAAATTTTTTGCTTTTTCCTGCTCCTCTTAGCATGATAAAGAAGATTCAAAGAGAGTGAGATGCCAGCTCCTTTCATTCAGTCAGTAGCTTCAATCATTTCTGGTATATGAATAACATGATGTTTTTCAATGGCAAAAATCAATGAATATTGTAAATGCACAAACAGTAATTTCTCCGCATTGCAAGGTGCAATTCTGAAATTTTTTGCTTTTTCCTGCTCCTCTTAGCATGATAAAGAAGATTCAAAGAGAGTGAGATGCCAGCTCCTTTCATTCAGTCAGCAGCTTCAATCATTTCTGGACATTTTTCAATGGCAAAAATCAATGAATATTGTAAATGCACAAACAGTAATTTCTCCGCATTGCAAGGTGCAATTCTGAAATGTTTTGCTTTTTCCTGCTCCTCTTAGCATGATAAAGAAGATTCAAAGAGAGTGAGATGCCAGCTCCTTTCATTCAGTCAGTAGCTTCAAACATTTCTGGTATATGAATAACATGATGTGTTTCAATGGCAAAAATCAATGAATATTGTAAAAGCACAAACAGTAATTTCTCCGCATTGCAAGGTGCAATTCTGAAATTTTTTGCTTTTTCCTGCTCCTCTTAGCATGATAAAGAAGATTCAAAGAGAGTGAGATGCCAGCTCCTTTCATTCAGTCAGTAGCTTCAATCATTTCTGGACGTTTTTCAATGGCAAAAATCAATGAATATTGTAAATGCACAAACAGTAATTTCTCCGCATTGCAAGGTGCCATTCTGAAATTTTTTGCTTTTTCCTGCTCCTCTTAGCATGATAAAGAAGATTCAAAGAGAGTGAGATTCCAGCTCCTTTCATTCAGTCAGTAGCTTCAATCATTACTGGTATATGAATAACATGATGTTTTTCAATGGCAAAAATCAATGAATATTGTAAATGCACAAACAGTAATTTCTCCGCATTGCAAGTTGCAATTCTGAAATTTTTTGCTTTTTCCTGCTCCTCTTAGCATGATAAAGAAGATTCAAAGAGAGTGAGATGCCAGCTCCTTTCATTCAGTCAGTAGCTTCAATTATTTCTGGACGTTTTTCAATGGCAAAAATCAATGAATATTGTAAATGCACAAACAGTAATTTCTCCGCATTGCAAGGTGCAATTCTGAAATTTTTTGCTTTTTCCTGCTCCTCTTAGCATGATAAAGAAGATTCAAAGAGAGTGAGATGCCAGCTCCTTTCATTCAGTCAGTTGCTTCAATCATTTCTGGACGTTTTTCAATGGCAAAAATCAGTGAATATTGTAAATGCACAAACAGTAATTTCTCCGCATTGCAAGGTGCAATTCTGAAATTTTTGGCTTTTTCCTGCTCCTCTTAGCATGATAAAGAAGATTCAAAGAGAGTGAGATGCCAGCTCCTTTCATTCAGTCAGTAGCTTCAATCATTTCTGGACGTTTTTCAATGGCAAAAATCAATGAATATTGTAAATGCACAAACAGTAATTTCTCCGCATTGCAAGGTGCAATTCTGAAATTTTTTGCTTTTTCCTGCTCCTCTTTGCATGATAAAGAAGATTCAAAGAGAGTGAGATGCCAGCTCCTTTCATTCAGTCAGTAGCTTCAATCATTTCTGGTATATGAATAACATGATGTTTTTCAATGGCAAAAATCAATGAATATTGTAAATGCACAAACAGTAATTTCTCCGCATTGCAAGGTGCAATTCTGAAATTTTTGGCTTTTTCCTGCTCCTCTTAGCATGATAAAGAAGATTCAAAGAGAGTGAGATGCCAGCTCCTTTCATTCAGTCAGTAGCTTCAATCATTTCTGGATGTTTTTCAATGGCAAAAATCAATGAATATTGTAAATGCACAAACAGTAATTTCTCCGCATTGCAAGGTGCAATTCTGAAATTTCTTGCATTTTCCTGCTCCTCTTAGCATGATAAAGAAGATTCAAAGAGAGTGAGATGCCAGCTCCTTTCATTCAGTCAGTAGCTTCAATCATTTCTGGACGTTTTTCAATGGCAAAAATCAATGAATATTGTAAAAGCACAAACAGTAATTTCTCCGCATTGCAAGGTGCAATTCTGAAATTTTTTGCTTTTTCCTGCTCCTCTTAGCATGATAAAGAAGATTCAAAGAGATTGCGATGCCAGCTCCTTTCATTCAGTCAGTAGCTTCAAACATTTCTGGTATATGAATAACATGATGTTTTTCAATGGCAAAAATCAATGAATATTGTAAATGCACAAACAGTAATTTCTCCGCATTGCAAGGTGCAATTCTGAAATTTTTTGCTTTTTCCTGCTCCTCTTAGCATGATAAAGAAGATTCAAAGAGAGTGAGATGCCAGCTCCTTTCATTCAGTCAGTAGCTTCAATCATTTCTGGTATATGAATAACATGATGTTTTTCAATGGCAAAAATCAATGAATATTGTAAATGCACAAACAGTAATTTCTCCGCATTGCAAGTTGCAATTCTGAAATTTTTTGCTTTTTCCTGCTCCTCTTAGCATGATAAAGAAGATTCAAAGAGAGTGAGATGCCAGCTCCTTTCATTCAGTCAGTAGCTTCAAACATTTCTGGTATATGAATAACATGATGTTTTTCAATGGCAAAAATCAATGAATATTGTAAAAGCACAAACAGTAATTTCTCCGCATTGCAAGGTGCAATTCTGAAATTTTTTGCTTTTTCCTGCTCCTCTTAGCATGATAAAGAAGATTCAAAGAGAGTGAGATGCCAGCTCCTTTCATTCAGTCAGTAGCTTCAATCATTTCTGGACGTTTTTCAATGGCAAAAATCAATGAATATTGTAAATGCACAAACAGTAATTTCTCCGCATTGCAAGGTGCAATTCTGAAATTTTTTGCTTTTTCCTGCTCCTCTTAGCATGATAAAGAAGATTCAAAGAGAGTGAGATGCCAGCTCCTTTCATTCAGTCAGTAGCTTCAATCATTTCTGGTATATGAATAACATGATGTTTTTCAATGGCAAAAATCAATGAATATTGTAAATGCACAAACAGTAATTTCTCCACATTGCAAGGTGCAATTCTGAAATTTTTTGCTTTTTCCTGCTCCTCTTAGCATGATAAAGAAGATTCAAAGAGAGTGAGATGCCAGCTCCTTTCATTCAGTCAGTAGCTTCAATCATTTCTGGACGTTTTTCAATGGCAAAAATCAATGAATATTGTAAATGCACAAACAGTAATTTCTCCGCATGGCAAGGTGCAATTCTGAAATTTTTTGCTTTTTCCTGCTCCTCTTAGCATGATAAAGAAGATTCAAAGAGAGCGAGATGCCAGCTCCTTTCATTCAGTCAGTAGCTTCAATCATTTCTGGTATATGAATAACATGATGTTTTTCAATGGCAAAAATCAATGAATATTGTAAATGCACAAACAGTAATTTCTCCGCATTGCAAGGTGCAATTCTGAAATTTTTTGCTTTTTCCTGCTCCTCTTAGCATGATAAAGAAGATTCAAAGAGAGTGAGATGCCAGCTCCTTTCATTCAGTCAGTAGCTTCAATCATTTCTGGACGTTTTTCAATGGCAAAAATCAATGAATATTGTAAATGCACAAACAGTAATTTCTCCGCATTGCAAGGTGTAATTCTGAAATTTTTTGCTTTTTCCTGCTCCTCTTAGCATGATAAAGAAGATTCAAAGAGAGTGAGATGCCAGCTCCTTTCATTCAGTCAGTAGCTTCAAACATTTCTGGTATATGAATAACATGATGTTTTTCAATGGCAAAAATCAATGAATATTGTAAATGCACAAACAGTAATTTCTCCGCATTGCAAGGTGCAATTCTGAAATTTTTTGCTTTTTCCTGCTCCTCTTAGCATGATAAAGAAGATTCAAAGAGAGTGAGATGCCAGCTCCTTTCATTCAGTCAGTAGCTTCAATCATTTCTGGACGTTTTTCAATGGCAAAAATCAATGAATATTGTAAATGCACAAACAGTAATTTCTCCGCATTGCAAGGTGCAATTCTGAAATTTTTTGCTTTTTCCTTCTCCTCTTAGCATGATAAAGAAGATTCAAAGAGAGTGAGATGCCAGCTCCTTTCATTCAGTCAGTAGCTTCAATCATTTCTGGACGTTTTTCAATGGCAAAAATCAATGAATATTGTAAATGCACAAACAGTAATTTCTCCGCATTGCAAGGTGCAATTCTGAAATTTTTTGCTTTTTCCTGCTCCTCTTAGCATGATAAAGAAGATTCAAAGAGAGTGAGATGCCAGCTCCTTTCATTCAGTCAGTAGCTTCAATCATTTCTGGTATATGAATAACATGATGTTTTTCAATGGCAAAAATCAATGAATATTGTAAATGCACAAACAGTAATTTCTCCGCATTGCAAGGTGCAATTCTGAAATTTTTTGCTTTTTCCTGCTCCTCTTAGCATGATAAAGAAGATTCAAAGAGAGTGAGATGCCAGCTCCTTTCATTCAGTCAGCAGCTTCAATCATTTCTGGACATTTTTCAATGGCAAAAATCAATGAATATTGTAAATGCACAAACAGTAATTTCTCCGCATTGCAAGGTGCAATTCTGAAATTTTTTGCTTTTTCCTGCTCCTCTTAGCATGATAAAGAAGATTCAAAGAGAGTGAGATGCCAGCTCCTTTCATTCAGTCAGTAGCTTCAAACATTTCTGGTATATGAATAACATGATGTTTTTCAATGGCAAAAATCAATGAATATTGTAAATGCACAAACAGTAATTTCTCCGCATTGCAAGGTGCAATTCTGAAATTTTTTGCTTTTTCCTGCTCCTCTTAGCATGATAAAGAAGATTCAAAGAGAGTGAGATGCCAGCTCCTTTCATTCAGTCAGTAGCTTCAATCATTTCTGGACGTTTTTCAATGGCAAAAATCAATGAATATTGTAAATGCACAAACAGTAATTTCTCCGCATTGCAAGGTGCAATTCTGAAATTTTTTGCTTTTTCCTGCTCCTCTTAGCATGATAAAGAAGATTCAAAGAGAGTGAGATGCCAGCTCCTTTCATTCAGTCAGTAGCTTCAATCATTTCTGGACGTTTTTCAATGGCAAAAATCAATGAATATTGTAAATGCACAAACAGTAATTTCTCCGCATTGCAAGGTGCAATTCTGAAATTTTTTGCTTTTTCCTGCTCCTCTTAGCATGATAAAGAAGATTCAAAGAGAGTGAGATGCCAGCTCCTTTCATTCAGTCAGTAGCTTCAATCATTTCTGGTATATGAATAACATGATGTTTTTCAATGGCAAAAATCAATGAATATTGTAAATGCACAAACAGTAATTTCTCCGCATTGCAAGGTGCAATTCTGAAATTTTTTGCTTTTTCCTGCTCCTCTTAGCATGATAAAGAAGATTCAAAGAGAGTGAGATGCCAGCTCCTTTCATTCAGTCAGCAGCTTCAATCATTTCTGGACATTTTTCAATGGCAAAAATCAATGAATATTGTAAATGCACAAACAGTAATTTCTCCGCATTGCAAGGTGCAATTCTGAAATGTTTTGCTTTTTCCTGCTCCTCTTAGCATGATAAAGAAGATTCAAAGAGAGTGAGATGCCAGCTCCTTTCATTCAGTCAGTAGCTTCAAACATTTCTGGTATATGAATAACATGATGTGTTTCAATGGCAAAAATCAAAGAATATTGTAAAAGCACAAACAGTAATTTCTCCGCATTGCAAGGTGCAATTCTGAAATTTTTTGCTTTTTCCTGCTCCTCTTAGCATGATAAAGAAGATTCAAAGAGAGTGAGATGCCAGCTCCTTTCATTCAGTCAGTAGCTTCAATCATTTCTGGACGTTTTTCAATGGCAAAAATCAATGAATATTGTAAATGCACAAACAGTAATTTCTCCGCATTGCAAGGTGCCATTCTGAAATTTTTTGCTTTTTCCTGCTCCTCTTAGCATGATAAAGAAGATTCAAAGAGAGTGAGATTCCAGCTCCTTTCATTCAGTCAGTAGCTTCAATCATTACTGGTATATGAATAACATGATGTTTTTCAATGGCAAAAATCAATGAATATTGTAAATGCACAAACAGTAATTTCTTCGCATTGCAAGTTGCAATTCTGAAATTTTTTGCTTTTTCCTGCTCCTCTTAGCATGATAAAGAAGATTCAAAGAGAGTGAGATGCCAGCTCCTTTCATTCAGTCAGTAGCTTCAATTATTTCTGGACGTTTTTCAATGGCAAAAATCAATGAATATTGTAAATGCACAAACAGTAATTTCTCCGTATTGCAAGGTGCAATTCTGAAATTTTTTGCTTTTTCCTGCTCCTCTTAGCATGATAAAGAAGATTCAAAGAGAGTGAGATGCCAGCTCCTTTCATTCAGTCAGTTGCTTCAATCATTTCTGGACGTTTTTCAATGGCAAAAATCAGTGAATATTGTAAATGCACAAACAGTAATTTCTCCGCATTGCAAGGTGCAATTCTGAAATTTTTTGCTTTTTCCTGCTCCTCTTAGCATGATAAAGAAGATTCAAAGAGAGTGAGATGCCAGCTCCTTTCATTCAGTCAGTAGCTTCAATCATTTCTGGACGTTTTTCAATGGCAAAAATCAATGAATATTGTAAATGCACAAACAGTAATTTCTCCGCATTGCAAGGTGCAATTCTGAAATTTTTTGCTTTTTCCTGCTCCTCTTTGCATGATAAAGAAGATTCAAAGAGAGTGAGATGCCAGCTCCTTTCATTCAGTCAGTAGCTTCAATCATTTCTGGTATATGAATAACATGATGTTTTTCAATGGCAAAAATCAATGAATATTGTAAATGCACAAACAGTAATTTCTCCGCATTGCAAGGTGCAATTCTGAAATTTTTGGCTTTTTCCTGCTCCTCTTAGCATGATAAAGAAGATTCAAAGAGAGTGAGATGCCAGCTCCTTTCATTCAGTCAGTAGCTTCAATCATTTCTGGATGTTTTTCAATGGCAAAAATCAATGAATATTGTAAATGCACAAACAGTAATTTCTCCGCATTGCAAGGTGCAATTCTGAAATTTCTTGCATTTTCCTGCTCCTCTTAGCATGATAAAGAAGATTCAAAGAGAGTGAGATGCCAGCTCCTTTCATTCAGTCAGTAGCTTCAATCATTTCTGGACGTTTTTCAATGGCAAAAATCAATGAATATTGTAAAAGCACAAACAGTAATTTCTCCGCATTGCAAGGTGCAATTCTGAAATTTTTTGCTTTTTCCTGCTCCTCTTAGCATGATAAAGAAGATTCAAAGAGAGTGCGATGCCAGCTCCTTTCATTCAGTCAGTAGCTTCAAACATTTCTGGTATATGAATAACATGATGTTTTTCAATGGCAAAAATCAATGAATATTGTAAATGCACAAACAGTAATTTCTCCGCATTGCAAGGTGCAATTCTGAAATTTTTTGCTTTTTCCTGCTCCTCTTAGCATGATAAAGAAGATTCAAAGAGAGTGAGATGCCAGCTCCTTTCATTCAGTCAGTAGCTTCAATCATTTCTGGTATATGAATAACATGATGTTTTTCAATGGCAAAAATCAATGAATATTGTAAATGCACAAACAGTAATTTCTCCGCATTGCAAGTTGCAATTCTGAAATTTTTTGCTTTTTCCTGCTCCTCTTAGCATGATAAAGAAGATTCAAAGAGAGTGAGATGCCAGCTCCTTTCATTCAGTCAGTAGCTTCAATCATTTCTGGACGTTTTTCAATGGCAAAAATCAATGAATATTGTAAATGCACAAACAGTAATTTCTCCGCATTGCAAGGTGCAATTCTGAAATTTTTTGCTTTTTCCTGCTCCTCTTAGCATGATAAAGAAGATTCAAAGAGAGTGAGATGCCAGCTCCTTTCATTCAGTCAGCAGCTTCAATCATTTCTGGACATTTTTCAATGGCAAAAATCAATGAATATTGTAAATGCACAAACAGTAATTTCTCCGCATTGCAAGGTGCAATTCTGAAATTTTTTGCTTTTTCCTGCTCCTCTTAGCATGATAAAGAAGATTCAAAGAGAGTGAGATGCCAGCTCCTTTCATTCAGTCAGTAGCTTCAAACATTTCTGGAATATGAATAACATGATGTTTTTCAATGGCAAAAATCAATGAATATTGTAAAAGCACGAACAGTAATTTCTCCGCATTGCAAGGTGCAATTCTGAAATTTTTTGCTTTTTCCTGCTCCTCTTAGCATGATAAAGAAGATTCAAAGAGAGTGAGATGCCAGCTCCTTTCATTCAGTCAGTAGCTTCAATCATTTCTGGTATATGAATAACATGATGTTTTTCAATGGCAAAAATCAATGAATATTGTAAATGCACAAACAGTAATTTCTCCGCATTGCAAGTTGCAATTCTGAAATTTTTTGCTTTTTCCTGCTCCTCTTAGCATGATAAAGAAGATTCAAAGAGAGTGAGATGCCAGCTCCTTTCATTCAGTCAGTAGCTTCAATTATTTCTGGACGTTTTTCAATGGCAAAAATCAATGAATATTGTAAATGCACAAACAGTAATTTCTCCGCATTGCAAGGTGCAATTCTGAAATTTTTTGCTTTTTCCTGCTCCTCTTAGCATGATAAAGAAGATTCAAAGAGAGTGAGATGCCAGCTCCTTTCATTCAGTCAGTTGCTTCAATCATTTCTGGACGTTTTTCAATGGCAAAAATCAGTGAATATTGTAAATGCACAAACAGTAATTTCTCCGCATTGCAAGGTGCAATTCTGAAATTTTTTGCTTTTTCCTGCTCCTCTTAGCATGATAAAGAAGATTCAAAGAGAGTGAGATGCCAGCTCCTTTCATTCAGTCAGTAGCTTCAATCATTTCTGGACGTTTTTCAATGGCAAAAATCAATGAATATTGTAAATGCACAAACAGTAATTTCTCCGCATTGCAAGGTGCAATTCTGAAATTTTTTGCTTTTTCCTGCTCCTCTTTGCATGATAAAGAAGATTCAAAGAGAGTGAGATGCCAGCTCCTTTCATTCAGTCAGTAGCTTCAATCATTTCTGGTATATGAATAACATGATGTTTTTCAATGGCAAAAATCAATGAATATTGTAAATGCACAAACAGTAATTTCTCCGCATTGCAAGGTGCAATTCTGAAATTTTTGGCTTTTTCCTGCTCCTCTTAGCATGATAAAGAAGATTCAAAGAGAGTGAGATGCCAGCTCCTTTCATTCAGTCAGTAGCTTCAATCATTTCTGGATGTTTTTCAATGGCAAAAATCAATGAATATTGTAAATGCACAAACAGTAATTTCTCCGCATTGCAAGGTGCAATTCTGAAATTTCTTGCATTTTCCTGCTCCTCTTAGCATGATAAAGAAGATTCAAAGAGAGTGAGATGCCAGCTCCTTTCATTCAGTCAGTAGCTTCAATCATTTCTGGACGTTTTTCAATGGCAAAAATCAATGAATATTGTAAATGCACAAACAGTAATTTCTCCGCATTGCAAGGTGCAATTCTGAAATTTTTTGCTTTTTCCTGCTCCTCTTAGCATGATAAAGAAGATTCAAAGAGAGTGAGATGCCAGCTCCTTTCATTCAGTCAGTAGCATCAAACATTTCTGGTATATGAATAACATGATGTTTTTCAATGGCAAAAATCAATGAATATTGTAAATGCACAAACAGTAATTTCTCCGCATTGCAAGGTGCAATTCTGAAATTTTTTGCTTTTTCCTGCTCCTCTTAGCATGATAAAGAAGATTCAAAGAGAGTGAGATGCCAGCTCCTTTCATTCAGTCAGTAGCTTCAATCATTTCTGGACGTTTTTCAATGGCAAAAATCAATGAATATTGTAAATGCACAAACAGTAATTTCTCCGCATTGCAAGGTGCAATTCTGAAATTTTTTGCTTTTTCCTGCTCCTCTTAGCATGATAAAGAAGATTCAAAGAGAGTGAGATGCCAGCTTCTTTCATTCAGTCAGTAGCTTCAAACATTTCTGGGATATGAATAACATGATGTTTTTCAATGGCAAAAATTAATGAATATTGTAAATGCACAAACAGTAATTTCTCCGCATTGCAAGGTGCAATTCTGAAATTTTTTGCTTTTTCCTGCTCCTCTTAGCATGATAAAGAAGATTCAAAGAGAGTGAGATGCCAGCTCCTTTCATTCAGTCAGTAGCTTCAATCATTTCTGGACGTTTTTCAATGGCAAAAATCAATGAATATTGTAAATGCACAAACAGTAATTTCTCCGCATTGCAAGGTGCAATTCTGAAATTTTTTGCTTTTTCCTGCTCCTCTTAGCATGATAAAGAAGATTCAAAGAGAGTGAGATGCCAGCTCCTTTCATTCAGTCAGTAGCTTCAATCATTTCTGGTATATGAATAACATGATGTTTTTCAATGGCAAAAATCAATGAATATTGTAAATGCACAAACAGTAATTTCTCCGCATTGCAAGTTGCAATTCTGAAATTTTTTGCTTTTTCCTGCTCCTCTTAGCATGATAAAGAAGATTCAAAGAGAGTGAGATTCCAGCTCCTTTCATTCAGTCAGTAGCTTCAATCATTTCTGGACGTTTTTCAATGGCAAAAATCAATGAATATTGTAAATGCACAAACAGTAATTTCTCCGCATTGCAAGGTGCAATTCTGAAATTTTTTGCTTTTTCCTGCTCCTCTTAGCATGATAAAGAAGATTCAAAGAGAGTGAGATGCCAGCTCCTTTCATTCAGTCAGTAGCTTCAATCATTTCTGGACGTTTTTCAATGGCAAAAATCAATGAATATTGTAAATGCACAAACAGTAATTTCTCCGCATTGCAAGATGCAATTCTGAAATTTTTTGCTTTTTCCTGCTCCTCTTAGCATGATAAAAAAGATTCAAAGAGAGTGAGATGCCAGCTCCTTTCATTCAGTCAGTAGCTTCAATCATTTCTGGACGTTTTTCAATGGCAAAAATCAATGAATATTGTAAATGCACAAACAGTAATTTCTCCGCATTGCAAGGTGCAATTCTGAAATTTTTTGCTTTTTCCTGCTCCTCTTAGCATGATAAAGAAGATTCAAAGAGAGTGAGATGCCAGCTCCTTTCATTCAGTCAGTAGCTTCAATCATTTCTGGTATATGAATAACATGATGTTTTTCAATGGCAAAAATCAATGAATATTGTAAATGCACAAACAGTAATTTCTCCGCATTGCAAGGTGCAATTCTGAAATTTTTTGCTTTTTCCTGCTCCTCTTAGCATGATAAAGAAGATTCAAAGAGAGTGAGATGCCAGCTCCTTTCATTCAGTCAGTAGCTTCAATCATTTCTGGACGTTTTTCAATGGCAAAAATCAATGAATATTGTAAATGCACAAACAGTAATTTCTCCGCATTGCAAGGTGCAATTCTGAAATTTTTTGCTTTTTCCTGCTCCTCTTAGCATGATAAAGAAGATTCAAAGAGAGTGAGATGCCAGCTCCTTTCATTCAGTCAGTAGCTTCAGTCATTTCTGGACGTTTTTCAATGGCAAAAATCAATGAATATTGTAAATGCACAAACAGTAATTTCTCCGCATTGCAAGGTGCAATTCTGAAATTTTTTGCTTTTTCCTGCTCCTCTTAGCATGATAAAGAAGATTCAAAGAGAGTGAGATGCCAGCTCCTTTCATTCAGTCAGTAGCTTCAAACATTTCTGGTATAAACATTTCTGGACGTTTTTCAATGGCAAAAATCAATGAATATTGTAAATGCACAAACAGTAATATCTCCACATTGCAAGGTGCAATTCTGAAATTTTTTGCTTTTTCCTGCTAATCCTAGCATGATAAAGAAGATTCAAATAGAGTGAGATGCCAGCTCCTTTCATTCAGTCAGTAGCTTCAAACATTTCTGGACGTTTTTCAATGGCAAAATTCAATGAATATTGTAAATGCACAAACAGTAATATCTCCACATTGCCAGGTGCAATTCTGAAATTTTTTGCTTTTTCCTGCTAATCCTAGCATGATAAAGAAGATTCAAAGAGAGTGAGATGCCAGCTCCTTTCATTCAGTCAGTAGCTTCAATCATTTCTGGACGTTTTTCAATGGCAAAAATCAATGAATATTGTAAATGCACAAACAGTAATTTCTCCGCATTGCAAGGTGCAATTCTGAAATTTTTTGCTTTTTCCTGCTCCTCTTAGCATGATAAAGAAGATTCAAAGAGAGTGAGATGCCAGCTCCTTTCATTCAGTCAGTAGCTTCAGTCATTTCTGGACGTTTTTCAATGGCAAAAATCAATGAATATTGTAAATGCACAAACAGTAATTTCTCCGCATTGCAAGGTGCAATTCTGAAATTTTTTGCTTTTTCCTGCTCCTCTTAGCATGATAAAGAAGATTCAAAGAGAGTGAGATGCCAGCTCCTTTCATTCAGTCAGTAGCTTCAATCATTTCTGGTATATGAATAACATGATGTTTTTCAATGGCAAAAATCAATGAATATTGTAAATGCACAAACAGTAATTTCTCCGCATTGCAAGGTGCAATTCTGAAATTTTTTGCTTTTTCCTGCTCCTCTTAGCATGATAAAGAAGATTCAAAGAGAGTGAGATGCCAGCTCCTTTCATTCAGTCAGTAGCTTCAATCATTTCTGGTATATGAATAACATGATGTTTTTCAATGGCAAAAATCAATGAATATTGTAAATGCACAAACAGTAATTTCTCCGCATTGCAAGTTGCAATTCTGAAATTTTTTGCTTTTTCCTGCTCCTCTTAGCATGATAAAGAAGATTCAAAGAGAGTGAGATGCCAGCTCCTTTCATTCAGTCAGTAGCTTCAATCATTTCTGGACGTTTTTCAATGGCAAAAATCAATGAATATTGTAAATGCACAAACAGTAATTTCTCCGCATTGCAAGGTGCAATTCTGAAATTTTTTGCTTTTTCCTGCTCCTCTTAGCATGATAAAGAAGATTCAAAGAGAGTGAGATGCCAGCTCCTTTCATTCAGTCAGTAGCTTCAATCATTTCTGGACGTTTTTCAATGGCAAAAATCAATGAATATTGTAAATGCACAAACAGTAATTTCTCCGCATTGCAAGGTGCAATTCTGAAATTTTTTGCTTTTTCCTGCTCCTCTTAGCATGATAAAGAAGATTCAAAGAGAGTGAGATGCCAGCTCCTTTCATTCAGTCAGTAGCTTCAAACATTTCTGGTATATGAATAACATGATGTTTTTCAATGGCAAAAATCAATGAATATTGTAAAAGCACAAACAGTAATTTCTCCGCATTGCAAGGTGCAATTCTGAAATTTTTTGCTTTTTCCTGCTCCTCTTAGCATGATAAAGAAGATTCAAAGAGAGTGAGATGCCAGCTCCTTTCATTCAGTCAGTAGCTTCAATCATTTCTGGACGTTTTTCAATGGCAAAAATCAATGAATATTGTAAATGCACAAACAGTAATTTCTCCGCATTGCAAGGTGCAATTCTGAAATTTTTTGCTTTTTCCTGCTCCTCTTAGCATGATAAAGAAGATTCAAAGAGAGTGAGATGCCAGCTCCTTTCATTCAGTCAGTAGCTTCAATCATTTCTGGACGTTTTTCAATGGCAAAAATCAATGAATATTGTAAATGCACAAACAGTAATTTCTCCGCATTGCAAGGTGCAATTCTGAAATTTTTTGCTTTTTCCTGCTCCTCTTAGCATGATAAAGAAGATTCAAAGAGAGTGAGATGCCAGCTCCTTTCATTCAGTCAGTAGCTTCAAACATTTCTGGTATATGAATAACATGATGTTTTTCAATGGCAAAAATCAATGAATATTGTAAAAGCACAAACAGTAATTTCTCCGCATTGCAAGGTGCAATTCTGAAATTTTTTGCTTTTTCCTGCTCCTCTTAGCATGATAAAGAAGATTCAAAGAGAGTGAGATGCCAGCTCCTTTCATTCAGTCAGTAGCTTCAATCATTTCTGGATGTTTTTCAATGGCAAAAATCAATGAATATTGTAAATGCACAAACAGTAATTTCTCCGCATTGCAAGGTGCAATTCTGAAATTTTTTGCTTTTTCCTGCTCCTCTTAGCATGATAAAGAAGATTCAAAGAGAGTGAGATGCCAGCTCCTTTCATTCAGTCAGTAGCTTCAATCATTTCTGGTATATGAATAACATGATGTTTTTCAATGGCAAAAATCAATGAATATTGTAAATGCACAAACAGTAATTTCTCCGCATTGCAAGTTGCAATTCTGAAATTTTTTGCTTTTTCCTGCTCCTCTTAGCATGATAAAGAAGATTCAAAGAGAGTGAGATGCCAGCTCCTTTCATTCAGTCAGTAGCTTCAATCATTTCTGGACGTTTTTCAATGGCAAAAATCAATGAATATTGTAAATGCACAAACAGTAATTTCTCCGCATTGCAAGGTGCAATTCTGAAATTTTTTGCTTTTTCCTGCTCCTCTTAGCATGATAAAGAAGATTCAAAGAGAGTGAGATGCCAGCTCCATTCATTCAGTCAGTAGCTTCAATCATTTCTGGACGTTTTTCAATGGCAAAAATCAATGAATATTGTAAATGCACAAACAGTAATTTCTCCGCATTGCAAGGTGCAATTCTGAAATTTTTTGCTTTTTCCTGCTCCTCTTAGCATGATAAAGAAGATTCAAAGAGAGTGAGATGCCAGCTCCTTTCATTCAGTCAGTAGCTTCAAACATTTCTGGTATATGAATAACATGATGTTTTTCAATGGCAAAAATCAATGAATATTGTAAAAGCACAAACAGTAATTTCTCCGCATTGCAAGGTGCAATTCTGAAATTTTTTGCTTTTTCCTGCTCCTCTTAGCATGATAAAGAAGATTCAAAGAGAGTGAGATGCCAGCTCCTTTCATTCAGTCAGTAGCTTCAATCATTTCTGGACGTTTTTCAATGGCAAAATCAATGAATATTGTAAATGCACAAACAGTAATTTCTCCGCATTGCAAGGTGCAATTCTGAAATTTTTTGCTTTTTCCTGCTCCTCTTAGCATGATAAAGAAGATTCAAAGAGAGTGAGATGCCAGCTCCTTTCATTCAGTCAGTAGCTTCAATCATTTCTGGTATATGAATAACATGATGTTTTTCAATGGCAAAAATCAATGAATATTGTAAATGCACAAACAGTAATTTCTCCACATTGCAAGGTGCAATTCTGAAATTTTTTGCTTTTTCCTGCTCCTCTTAGCATGATAAAGAAGATTCAAAGAGAGTGAGATGCCAGCTCCTTTCATTCAGTCAGTAGCTTCAATCATTTCTGGACGTTTTTCAATGGCAAAAATCAATGAATATTGTAAATGCACAAACAGTAATTTCTCCGCATTGCAAGGTGCAATTCTGAAATTTTTTGCTTTTTCCTGCTCCTCTTAGCATGATAAAGAAGATTCAAAGAGAGCGAGATGCCAGCTCCTTTCATTCAGTCAGTAGCTTCAATCATTTCTGGTATATGAATAACATGATGTTTTTCAATGGCAAAAATCAATGAATATTGTAAATGCACAAACAGTAATTTCTCCGCATTGCAAGGTGCAATTCTGAAATTTTTTGCTTTTTCCTGCTCCTCTTAGCATGATAAAGAAGATTAAAAGAGAGTGAGATGCCAGCTCCTTTCATTCAGTCAGTAGCTTCAATCATTTCTGGACGTTTTTCAATGGCAAAAATCAATGAATATTGTAAATGCACAAACAGTAATTTCTCCGCATTGCAAGGTGCAATTCTGAAATTTTTTGCTTTTTCCTGCTCCTCTTAGCATGATAAAGAAGATTCAAAGAGAGTGAGATGCCAGCTCCTTTCATTCAGTCAGTAGCTTCAATCATTTCTGGACGTTTTTCAATGGCAAAAATCAATGAATATTGTAAATGCACAAACAGTAATTTCTCCGCATTGCAAGGTGCAATTCTGAAATTTTTTGCTTTTTCCTGCTCCTCTTAGCATGATAAAGAAGATTCAAAGAGAGTGAGATGCCAGCTCCTTTCATTCAGTCAGCAGCTTCAATCATTTCTGGACATTTTTCAATGGCAAAAATCAATGAATATTGTAAATGCACAAACAGTAATTTCTCCGCATTGCAAGGTGCAATTCTGAAATTTTTTGCTTTTTCCTGCTCCTCTTAGCATGATAAAGAAGATTCAAAGAGAGTGAGATGCCAGCTCCTTTCATTCAGTCAGTAGCTTCAAACATTTCTGGTATATGAATAACATGATGTTTTTCAATGGCAAAAATCAATGAATATTGTAAAAGCACAAACAGTAATTTCTCCGCATTGCAAGGTGCAATTCTGAAATTTTTTGCTTTTTCCCGCTCCTCTTAGCATGATAAAGAAGACTCAAAGAGAGTGAGATGCCAGCTCCTTTCATTCAGTCAGTAGCTTCAATCATTTCTGGACGTTTTTCAATGGCAAAAATCAATGAATATTGTAAATGCACAAACAGTAATTTCTCCGCATTGCAAGGTGCAATTCTGAAATTTTTTGCTTTTTCCTGCTCCTCTTAGCATGATAAAGAAGATTCAAAGAGAGTGAGATGCCAGCTCCTTTCATTCAGTCAGTAGCTTCAATCATTTCTGGTATATGAATAACATGATGTTTTTCAATGGCAAAAATCAATGAATATTGTAAATGCACAAACAGTAATTTCTCCGCATTGCAAGTTGCAATTCTGAAATTTTTTGCTTTTTCCTGCTCCTCTTAGCATGATAAAGAAGATTCAAAGAGAGTGAGATGCCAGCTCCTTTCATTCAGTCAGTAGCTTCAATTATTTCTGGACGTTTTTCAATGGCAAAAATCAATGAATATTGTAAATGCACAAACAGTAATTTCTCCGCATTGCAAGGTGCAATTCTGAAATTTTTTGCTTTTTCCTGCTCCTCTTAGCATGATAAAGAAGATTCAAAGAGAGTGAGATGCCAGCTCCTTTCATTCAGTCAGTTGCTTCAATCATTTCTGGACGTTTTTCAATGGCAAAAATCAATGAATATTGTAAATGCACAAACAGTAATTTCTCCGCATTGCAAGGTGCAATTCTGAAATTTTTTGCTTTTTCCTGCTCCTCTTAGCATGATAAAGAAGATTCAAAGAGAGTGAGATGCCAGCTCCTTTCATTCAGTCAGTAGCTTCAATCATTTCTGGACGTTTTTCAATGGCAAAAATCAATGAATATTGTAAATGCACAAACAGTAATTTCTCCGCATTGCAAGGTGCAATTCTGAAATTTTTTGCTTTTTCCTGCTCCTCTTTGCATGATAAAGAAGATTCAAAGAGAGTGAGATGCCAGCTCCTTTCATTCAGTCAGTAGCTTCAATCATTTCTGGTATATGAATAACATGATGTTTTTCAATGGCAAAAATCAATGAATATTGTAAATGCACAAACAGTAATTTCTCCGCATTGCAAGGTGCAATTCTGAAATTTTTGGCTTTTTCCTGCTCCTCTTAGCATGATAAAGAAGATTCAAAGAGAGTGAGATGCCAGCTCCTTTCATTCAGTCAGTAGCTTCAATCATTTCTGGATGTTTTTCAATGGCAAAAATCAATGAATATTGTAAATGCACAAACAGTAATTTCTCCGCATTGCAAGGTGCAATTCTGAAATTTCTTGCATTTTCCTGCTCCTCTTAGCATGATAAAGAAGATTCAAAGAGAGTGAGATGCCAGCTCCTTTCATTCAGTCAGTAGCTTCAATCATTTCTGGACGTTTTTCAATGGCAAAAATCAATGAATATTGTAAATGCACAAACAGTAATTTCTCCGCATTGCAAGGTGCAATTCTGAAATTTTTTGCTTTTTCCTGCTCCTCTTAGCATGATAAAGAAGATTCAAAGAGAGTGAGATGCCAGCTCCTTTCATTCAGTCAGTAGCTTCAAACATTTCTGGTATATGAATAACATGATGTTTTTCAATGGCAAAAATCAATGAATATTGTAAATGCACAAACAGTAATTTCTCCGCATTGCAAGGTGCAATTCTGAAATTTTTTGCTTTTTCCTGCTCCTCTTAGCATGATAAAGAAGATTCAAAGAGAGTGAGATGCCAGCTCCTTTCATTCAGTCAGTAGCTTCAATCATTTCTGGACGTTTTTCAATGGCAAAAATCAATGAATATTGTAAATGCACAAACAGTAATTTCTCCGCATTGCAAGGTGCAATTCTGAAATTTTTTGCTTTTTCCTGCTCCTCTTAGCATGATAAAGAAGATTCAAAGAGAGTGAGATGCCAGCTTCTTTCATTCAGTCAGTAGCTTCAAACATTTCTGGGATATGAATAACATGATGTTTTTCAATGGCAAAAATTAATGAATATTGTAAATGCACAAACAGTAATTTCTACGCATTGCAAGGTGCAATTCTGAAATTTTTTGCTTTTTCCTGCTCCTCTTAGCATGATAAAGAAGATTCAAAGAGAGTGAGATGCCAGCTCCTTTCATTCAGTCAGTAGCTTCAATCATTTCTGGACGTTTTTCAATGGCAAAAATCAATGAATATTGTAAATGCACAAACAGTAATTTCTCCGCATTGCAAGGTGCAATTCTGAAATTTTTTGCTTTTTCCTGCTCCTCTTAGCATGATAAAGAAGATTCAAAGAGAGTGAGATGCCAGCTCCTTTCATTCAGTCAGTAGCTTCAATCATTTCTGGACGTTTTTCAATGGCAAAAATCAATGAATATTGTAAATGCACAAACAGTAATTTCTCCGCATTGCAAGGTGCAATTCTGAAATTTTTTGCTTTTTCCTGCTCCTCTTAGCATGATAAAGAAGATTCAAAGAGAGTGAGATGCCAGCTCCTTTCATTCAGTCAGTAGCTTCAATCATTTCTGGTATATGAATAACATGATGTTTTTCAATGGCAAAAATCAATGAATATTGTAAATGCACAAACAGTAATTTCTCCGCATTGCAAGTTGCAATTCTGAAATTTTTTGCTTTTTCCTGCTCCTCTTAGCATGATAAAGAAGATTCAAAGAGAGTGAGATGCCAGCTCCTTTCATTCAGTCAGTAGCTTCAATCATTTCTGGACGTTTTTCAATGGCAAAAATCAATGAATATTGTAAATGCACAAACAGTAATTTCTCCGCATTGCAAGGTGCAATTCTGAAATTTTTTGCTTTTTCCTGCTCCTCTTAGCATGATAAAGAAGATTCAAAGAGAGTGAGATGCCAGCTCCTTTCATTCAGTCAGTAGCTTCAATCATTTCTGGACGTTTTTCAATGGCAAAAATCAATGAATATTGTAAATGCACAAACAGTAATTTCTCCGCATTGCAAGGTGCAATTCTGAAATTTTTTGCTTTTTCCTGCTCCTCTTAGCATGATAAAGAAGATTCAAAGAGAGTGAGATGCCAGCTCCTTTCATTCAGTCAGTAGCTTCAAACATTTCTGGTATATGAATAACATGATGTTTTTCAATGGCAAAAATCAATGAATATTGTAAATGCACAAACAGTAATTTCTCCGCATTGCAAGGTGCAATTCTGAAATTTTTTGCTTTTTCCTGCTCCTCTTAGCATGATAAAGAAGATTCAAAGAGAGTGAGATGCCAGCTCCTTTCATTCAGTCAGTAGCTTCAATCATTTCTGGACGTTTTTCAATGGCAAAAATCAATGAATATTGTAAATGCACAAACAGTAATTTCTCCGCATTGCAAGGTGCAATTCTGAAATTTTTTGCTTTTTCCTGCTCCTCTTAGCATGATAAAGAAGATTCAAAGAGAGTGAGATGCCAGCTCCTTCATTCAGTCAGTAGCTTCAATCATTTCTGGTATATGAATAACATGATGTTTTTCAATGGCAAAAATCAATGAATATTGTAAATGCACAAACAGTAATTTCTCCACATTGCAAGGTGCAATTCTGAAATTTTTTGCTTTTTCCTGCTCCTCTTAGCATGATAAAGAAGATTCAAAGAGAGTGAGATGCCAGCTCCTTTCATTCAGTCAGTAGCTTCAATCATTTCTGGACGTTTTTCAATGGCAAAAATCAATGAATATTGTAAATGCACAAACAGTAATTTCTCCGCATTGCAAGGTGCAATTCTGAAATTTTTTGCTTTTTCCTGCTCCTCTTAGCATGATAAAGAAGATTCAAAGAGAGCGAGATGCCAGCTCCTTTCATTCAGTCAGTAGCTTCAATCATTTCTGGTATATGAATAACATGATGTTTTTCAATGGCAAAAATCAATGAATATTGTAAATGCACAAACAGTAATTTCTCCGCATTGCAAGGTGCAATTCTGAAATTTTTTGCTTTTTCCTGCTCCTCTTAGCATGATAAAGAAGATTCAAAGAGAGTGAGATGCCAGCTCCTTTCATTCAGTCAGTAGCTTCAATCATTTCTGGACGTTTTTCAATGGCAAAAATCAATGAATATTGTAAATGCACAAACAGTAATTTCTCCGCATTGCAAGGTGCAATTCTGAAATTTTTTGCTTTTTCCTGCTCCTCTTAGCATGATAAAGAAGATTCAAAGAGAGTGAGATGCCAGCTCCTTTCATTCAGTCAGTAGCTTCAATCATTTCTGGACGTTTTTCAATGGCAAAAATCAATGAATATTGTAAATGCACAAACAGTAATTTCTCCGCATTGCAAGATGCAATTCTGAAATTTTTTGCTTTTTCCTGCTCCTCTTTGCATGATAAAGAAGATTCAAAGAGAGTGAGATGCCAGCTCCTTTCATTCAGTCAGTAGCTTCAATCATTTCTGGTATATGAATAACATGATGTTTTTCAATGGCAAAAATCAATGAATATTGTAAATGCACAAACAGTAATTTCTCCGCATTGCAAGGTGCAATTCTGAAATTTTTGGCTTTTTCCTGCTCCTCTTAGCATGATAAAGAAGATTCAAAGAGAGTGAGATGCCAGCTCCTTTCATTCAGTCAGTAGCTTCAATCATTTCTGGATGTTTTTCAATGGCAAAAATCAATGAATATTGTAAATGCACAAACAGTAATTTCTCCGCATTGCAAGGTGCAATTCTGAAATTTCTTGCATTTTCCTGCTCCTCTTAGCATGATAAAGAAGATTCAAAGAGAGTGAGATGCCAGCTCCTTTCATTCAGTCAGTAGCTTCAATCATTTCTGGACGTTTTTCAATGGCAAAAATCAATGAATATTGTAAATGCACAAACAGTAATTTCTCCGCATTGCAAGGTGCAATTCTGAAATTTTTTGCTTTTTCCTGCTCCTCTTAGCATGATAAAGAAGATTCAAAGAGAGTGAGATGCCAGCTCCTTTCATTCAGTCAGTAGCTTCAAACATTTCTGGTATATGAATAACATGATGTTTTTCAATGGCAAAAATCAATGAATATTGTAAATGCACAAACAGTAATTTCTCCGCATTGCAAGGTGCAATTCTGAAATTTTTTGCTTTTTCCTGCTCCTCTTAGCATGATAAAGAAGATTCAAAGAGAGTGAGATGCCAGCTCCTTTCATTCAGTCAGTAGCTTCAATCATTTCTGGACGTTTTTCAATGGCAAAAATCAATGAATATTGTAAATGCACAAACAGTAATTTCTCCGCATTGCAAGGTGCAATTCTGAAATTTTTTGCTTTTTCCTGCTCCTCTTAGCATGATAAAGAAGATTCAAAGAGAGTGAGATGCCAGCTTCTTTCATTCAGTCAGTAGCTTCAAACATTTCTGGGATATGAATAACATGATGTTTTTCAATGGCAAAAATTAATGAATATTGTAAATGCACAAACAGTAATTTCTACGCATTGCAAGGTGCAATTCTGAAATTTTTTGCTTTTTCCTGCTCCTCTTAGCATGATAAAGAAGATTCAAAGAGAGTGAGATGCCAGCTCCTTTCATTCAGTCAGTAGCTTCAATCATTTCTGGACGTTTTTCAATGGCAAAAATCAATGAATATTGTAAATGCACAAACAGTAATTTCTCCGCATTGCAAGGTGCAATTCTGAAATTTTTTGCTTTTTCCTGCTCCTCTTAGCACGATAAAGAAGATTCAAAGAGAGTGAGATGCCAGCTCCTTTCATTCAGTCAGTAGCTTCAATCATTTCTGGTATATGAATAACATGATGTTTTTCAATGGCAAAAATCAATGAATATTGTAAATGCACAAACAGTAATTTCTCCGCATTGCAAGTTGCAATTCTGAAATTTTTTGCTTTTTCCTGCTCCTCTTAGCATGATAAAGAAGATTCAAAGAGAGTGAGATGCCAGCTCCTTTCATTCAGTCAGTAGCTTCAATCATTTCTGGACGTTTTTCAATGGCAAAAATCAATGAATATTGTAAATGCACAAACAGTAATTTCTCCGCATTGCAAGGTGCAATTCTGAAATTTTTTGCTTTTTCCTGCTCCTCTTAGCATGATAAAGAAGATTCAAAGAGAGTGAGATGCCAGCTCCTTTCATTCAGTCAGTAGCTTCAATCATTTCTGGACGTTTTTCAATGGCAAAAATCAATGAATATTGTAAATGCACAAACAGTAATTTCTCCGCATTGCAAGGTGCAATTCTGAAATTTTTTGCTTTTTCCTGCTCCTCTTAGCATGATAAAGAAGATTCAAAGAGAGTGAGATGCCAGCTCCTTTCATTCAGTCAGTAGCTTCAAACATTTCTGGTATATGAATAACATGATGTTTTTCAATGGCAAAAATCAATGAATATTGTAAATGCACAAACAGTAATTTCTCCGCATTGCAAGGTGCAATTCTGAAATTTTTTGCTTTTTCCTGCTCCTCTTAGCATGATAAAGAAGATTCAAAGAGAGTGAGATGCCAGCTCCTTTCATTCAGTCAGTAGCTTCAATCATTTCTGGACGTTTTTCAATGGCAAAAATCAATGAATATTGTAAATGCACAAACAGTAATTTCTCCGCATTGCAAGGTGCAATTCTGAAATTTTTTGCTTTTTCCTGCTCCTCTTAGCATGATAAAGAAGATTCAAAGAGAGTGAGATGCCAGCTCCTTCATTCAGTCAGTAGCTTCAATCATTTCTGGTATATGAATAACATGATGTTTTTCAATGGCAAAAATCAATGAATATTGTAAATGCACAAACAGTAATTTCTCCACATTGCAAGGTGCAATTCTGAAATTTTTTGCTTTTTCCTGCTCCTCTTAGCATGATAAAGAAGATTCAAAGAGAGTGAGATGCCAGCTCCTTTCATTCAGTCAGTAGCTTCAATCATTTCTGGACGTTTTTCAATGGCAAAAATCAATGAATATTGTAAATGCACAAACAGTAATTTCTCCGCATTGCAAGGTGCAATTCTGAAATTTTTTGCTTTTTCCTGCTCCTCTTAGCATGATAAAGAAGATTCAAAGAGAGCGAGATGCCAGCTCCTTTCATTCAGTCAGTAGCTTCAATCATTTCTGGTATATGAATAACATGATGTTTTTCAATGGCAAAAATCAATGAATATTGTAAATGCACAAACAGTAATTTCTCCGCATTGCAAGGTGCAATTCTAAAATTTTTTGCTTTTTCCTGCTCCTCTTAGCATGATAAAGAAGATTCAAAGAGAGTGAGATGCCAGCTCCTTTCATTCAGTCAGTAGCTTCAATCATTTCTGGACGTTTTTCAATGGCAAAAATCAATGAATATTGTAAATGCACAAACAGTAATTTCTCCGCATTGCAAGGTGCAATTCTGAAATTTTTTGCTTTTTCCTGCTCCTCTTAGCATGATAAAGAAGATTCAAAGAGAGTGAGATGCCAGCTCCTTTCATTCAGTCAGTAGCTTCAAACATTTCTGGTATATGAATAACATGATGTTTTTCAATGGCAAAAATCAATGAATATTGTAAATGCACAAACAGTAATTTCTCCGCATTGCAAGGTGCAATTCTGAAATTTTTTGCTTTTTCCTGCTCCTCTTAGCATGATAAAGAAGATTCAAAGAGAGTGAGATGCCAGCTCCTTTCATTCAGTCAGTAGCTTCAATCATTTCTGGACGTTTTTCAATGGCAAAAATCAATGAATATTGTAAATGCACAAACAGTAATTTCTCCGCATTGCAAGGTGCAATTCTGAAATTTTTTGCTTTTTCCTGCTCCTCTTAGCATGATAAAGAAGATTCAAAGAGAGTGAGATGCCAGCTCCTTTCATTCAGTCAGTAGCTTCAATCATTTCTGGACGTTTTTCAATGGCAAAAATCAATGAATATTGTAAATGCACAAACAGTAATTTCTCCGCATTGCAAGGTGCAATTCTGAAATTTTTTGCTTTTTCCTGCTCCTCTTAGCATGATAAAGAAGATTCAAAGAGAGTGAGATGCCAGCTCCTTTCATTCAGTCAGTAGCTTCAATCATTTCTGGTATATGAATAACATGATGTTTTTCAATGGCAAAAATCAATGAATATTGTAAATGCACAAACAGTAATTTCTCCGCATTGCAAGGTGCAATTCTGAAATTTTTTGCTTTTTCCTGCTCCTCTTAGCATGATAAAGAAGATTCAAAGAGAGTGAGATGCCAGCTCCTTTCATTCAGTCAGCAGCTTCAATCATTTCTGGACATTTTTCAATGGCAAAAATCAATGAATATTGTAAATGCACAAACAGTAATTTCTCCGCATTGCAAGGTGCAATTCTGAAATTTTTTGCTTTTTCCTGCTCCTCTTAGCATGATAAAGAAGATTCAAAGAGAGTGAGATGCCAGCTCCTTTCATTCAGTCAGTAGCTTCAAACATTTCTGGTATATGAATAACATGATGTTTTTCAATGGCAAAAATCAATGAATATTGTAAAAGCACAAACAGTAATTTCTCCGCATTGCAAGGTGCAATTCTGAAATTTTTTGCTTTTTCCTGCTCCTCTTAGCATGATAAAGAAGATTCAAAGAAAGTGAGATGCCAGCTCCTTTCATTCAGTCAGTAGCTTCAATCATTTCTGGACGTTTTTCAATGGCAAAAATCAATGAATATTGTAAATGCACAAACAGTAATTTCTCCGCATTGCAAGGTGCAATTCTGAAATTTTTTGCTTTTTCCTGCTCCTCTTAGCATGATAAAGAAGATTCAAAGAGAGTGAGATGCCAGCTCCTTTCATTCAGTCACTAGCTTCAATCATTTCTGGTATAAGAATAACATGATGTTTTTCAATGGCAAAAATCAATGAATATTGTAAATGCACAAACAGTAATTTCTCCGCATTGCAAGTTGCAATTCTGAAATTTTTTGCTTTTTCCTGCTCCTCTTAGCATGATAAAGAAGATTCAAAGAGAGTGAGATGCCAGCTCCTTTCATTCAGTCAGTAGCTTCAATTATTTCTGGACGTTTTTCAATGGCAAAAATCAATGAATATTGTAAATGCACAAACAGTAATTTCTCCGCATTGCAAGGTGCAATTCTGAAATTTTTTGCTTTTTCCTGCTCCTCTTAGCATGATAAAGAAGATTCAAAGAGAGTGAGATGCCAGCTCCTTTCATTCAGTCAGTTGCTTCAATCATTTCTGGACGTTTTTCAATGGCAAAAATCAGTGAATATTGTAAATGCACAAACAGTAATTTCTCCGCATTGCAAGGTGCAATTCTGAAATTTTTTGCTTTTTCCTGCTCCTCTTAGCATGATAAAGAAGATTCAAAGAGAGTGAGATGCCAGCTCCTTTCATTCAGTCAGTAGCTTCAATCATTTCTGGACGTTTTTCAATGGCAAAAATCAATGAATATTGTAAATGCACAAACAGTAATTTCTCCGCATTGCAAGGTGCAATTCTGAAATTTTTTGCTTTTTCCTGCTCCTCTTTGCATGATAAAGAAGATTCAAAGAGAGTGAGATGCCAGCTCCTTTCATTCAGTCAGTAGCTTCAATCATTTCTGGTATATGAATAACATGATGTTTTTCAATGGCAAAAATCAATGAATATTGTAAATGCACAAACAGTAATTTCTCCGCATTGCAAGGTGCAATTCTGAAATTTTTGGCTTTTTCCTGCTCCTCTTAGCATGATAAAGAAGATTCAAAGAGAGTGAGATGCCAGCTCCTTTCATTCAGTCAGTAGCTTCAATCATTTCTGGATGTTTTTCAATGGCAAAAATCAATGAATATTGTAAATGCACAAACAGTAATTTCTCCGCATTGCAAGGTGCAATTCTGAAATTTCTTGCATTTTCCTGCTCCTCTTAGCATGATAAAGAAGATTCAAAGAGAGTGAGATGCCAGCTCCTTTCATTCAGTCAGTAGCTTCAATCATTTCTGGACGTTTTTCAATGGCAAAAATCAATGAATATTGTAAATGCACAAACAGTAATTTCTCCGCATTGCAAGGTGCAATTCTGAAATTTTTTGCTTTTTCCTGCTCCTCTTAGCATGATAAAGAAGATTCAAAGAGAGTGAGATGCCAGCTCCTTTCATTCAGTCAGTAGCTTCAAACATTTCTGGTATATGAATAACATGATGTTTTTCAATGGCAAAAATCAATGAATATTGTAAATGCACAAACAGTAATTTCTCCGCATTGCAAGGTGCAATTCTGAAATTTTTTGCTTTTTCCTGCTCCTCTTAGCATGATAAAGAAGATTCAAAGAGAGTGAGATGCCAGCTCCTTTCATTCACTCAGTAGCTTCAATCATTTCTGGTATATGAATAACATGATGTTTTTCAATGGCAAAAATCAATGAATATTGTAAATGCACAAACAGTAATTTCTCCACATTGCAAGGTGCAATTCTGAAATTTTTTGCTTTTTCCTGCTCCTCTTAGCATGATAAAGAAGATTCAAAGAGAGTGAGATGCCAGCTCCTTTCATTCAGTCAGTAGCTTCAATCATTTCTGGACGTTTTTCAATGGCAAAAATCAATGAATATTGTAAATGCACAAACAGTAATTTCTCCGCATTGCAAGGTGCAATTCTGAAATTTTTTGCTTTTTCCTGCTCCTCTTAGCATGATAAAGAAGATTCAAAGAGAGCGAGATGCCAGCTCCTTTCATTCAGTCAGTAGCTTCAATCATTTCTGGTATATGAATAACATGATGTTTTTCAATGGCAAAAATCAATGAATATTGTAAATGCACAAACAGTAATTTCTCCGCATTGCAAGGTGCAATTCTGAAATTTTTTGCTTTTTCCTGCTCCTCTTAGCATGATAAAGAAGATTCAAAGAGAGTGAGATGCCAGCTCCTTTCATTCAGTCAGTAGCTTCAATCATTTCTGGACGTTTTTCAATGGCAAAAATCAATGAATATTGTAAATGCACAAACAGTAATTTCTCCGCATTGCAAGGTGCAATTCTGAAATTTTTTGCTTTTTCCTGCTCCTCTTAGCATGATAAAGAAGATTCAAAGAGAGTGAGATGCCAGCTCCTTTCATTCAGTCAGTAGCTTCAAACATTTCTGGTATATGAATAACATGATGTTTTTCAATGGCAAAAATCAATGAATATTGTAAATGCACAAACAGTAATTTCTCCGCATTGCAAGGTGCAATTCTGAAATTTTTTGCTTTTTCCTGCTCCTCTTAGCATGATAAAGAAGATTCAAAGAGAGTGAGATGCCAGCTCCTTTCATTCAGTCAGTAGTTTCAATCATTTCTGGACGTTTTTCAATGGCAAAAATCAATGAATATTGTAAATGCACAAACAGAAATTTCTCCGCATTGCAAGGTGCAATTCTGAAATTTTTTGCTTTTTCCTGCTCCTCTTAGCATGATAAAGAAGATTCAAAGAGAGTGAGATGCCAGCTCCTTTCATTCAGTCAGTAGCTTCAATCATTTCTGGACGTTTTTCAATGGCAAAAATCAATGAATATTGTAAATGCACAAACAGTAATTTCTCCGCATTGCAAGGTGCAATTCTGAAATTTTTTGCTTTTTCCTGCTCCTCTTAGCATGATAAAGAAGATTCAAAGAGAGTGAGATGCCAGCTCCTTTCATTCAGTCAGTAGCTTCAATCATTTCTGGTATATGAATAACATGATGTTTTTCAATGGCAAAAATCAATGAATATTGTAAATGCACAAACAGTAATTTCTCCGCATTGCAAGGTGCAATTCTGAAATTTTTTGCTTTTTCCTGCTCCTCTTAGCATGATAAAGAAGATTCAAAGAGAGTGAGATGCCAGCTCCTTTCATTCAGTCAGCAGCTTCAATCATTTCTGGACATTTTTCAATGGCAAAAATCAATGAATATTGTAAATGCACAAACAGTAATTTCTCCGCATTGCAAGGTGCAATTCTGAAATTTTTTGCTTTTTCCTGCTCCTCTTAGCATGATAAAGAAGATTCAAAGAGAGTGAGATGCCAGCTCCTTTCATTCAGTCAGTAGCTTCAAACATTTCTGGTATATGAATAACATGATGTTTTTCAATGGCAAAAATCAATGAATATTGTAAAAGCACAAACAGTAATTTCTCCGCATTGCAAGGTGCAATTCTGAAATTTTTTGCTTTTTCCTGCTCCTCTTAGCATGATAAAGAAGATTCAAAGAAAGTGAGATGCCAGCTCCTTTCATTCAGTCAGTAGCTTCAATCATTTCTGGACGTTTTTCAATGGCAAAAATCAATGAATATTGTAAATGCACAAACAGTAATTTCTCCGCATTGCAAGGTGCAATTCTGAAATTTTTTGCTTTTTCCTGCTCCTCTTAGCATGATAAAGAAGATTCAAAGAGAGTGAGATGCCAGCTCCTTTCATTCAGTCACTAGCTTCAATCATTTCTGGTATAAGAATAACATGATGTTTTTCAATGGCAAAAATCAATGAATATTGTAAATGCACAAACAGTAATTTCTCCGCATTGCAAGTTGCAATTCTGAAATTTTTTGCTTTTTCCTGCTCCTCTTAGCATGATAAAGAAGATTCAAAGAGAGTGAGATGCCAGCTCCTTTCATTCAGTCAGTAGCTTCAATTATTTCTGGACGTTTTTCAATGGCAAAAATCAATGAATATTGTAAATGCACAAACAGTAATTTCTCCGCATTGCAAGGTGCAATTCTGAAATTTTTTGCTTTTTCCTGCTCCTCTTAGCATGATAAAGAAGATTCAAAGAGAGTGAGATGCCAGCTCCTTTCATTCAGTCAGTTGCTTCAATCATTTCTGGACGTTTTTCAATGGCAAAAATCAGTGAATATTGTAAATGCACAAACAGTAATTTCTCCGCATTGCAAGGTGCAATTCTGAAATTTTTGGCTTTTTCCTGCTCCTCTTAGCATGATAAAGAAGATTCAAAGAGAGTGAGATGCCAGCTCCTTTCATTCAGTCAGTAGCTTCAATCATTTCTGGACGTTTTTCAATGGCAAAAATCAATGAATATTGTAAATGCACAAACAGTAATTTCTCCGCATTGCAAGGTGCAATTCTGAAATTTTTTGCTTTTTCCTGCTCCTCTTTGCATGATAAAGAAGATTCAAAGAGAGTGAGATGCCAGCTCCTTTCATTCAGTCAGTAGCTTCAATCATTTCTGGTATATGAATAACATGATGTTTTTCAATGGCAAAAATCAATGAATATTGTAAATGCACAAACAGTAATTTCTCCGCATTGCAAGGTGCAATTCTGAAATTTTTTGCTTTTTCCTGCTCCTCTTAGCATGATAAAGAAGATTCAAAGAGAGTGAGATGCCAGCTCCTTTCATTCAGTCAGTAGCTTCAATCATTTCTGGATGTTTTTCAATGGCAAAAATCAATGAATATTGTAAATGCACAAACAGTAATTTCTCCGCATTGCAAGGTGCAATTCTGAAATTTTTTGCTTTTTCCTGCTCCTCTTAGCATGATAAAGAAGATTCAAAGAGAGTGAGATGCCAGCTCCTTTCATTCAGTCAGTAGCTTCAATCATTTCTGGTATATGAATAACATGATGTTTTTCAATGGCAAAAATCAATGAATATTGTAAATGCACAAACAGTAATTTCTCCGCATTGCAAGGTGCAATTCTGAAATTTTTTGCTTTTTCCTGCTCCTCTTAGCATGATAAAGAAGATTCAAAGAGAGTGAGATGCCAGCTCCTTTCATTCAGTCAGCAGCTTCAATCATTTCTGGACATTTTTCAATGGCAAAAATCAATGAATATTGTAAATGCACAAACAGTAATTTCTCCGCATTGCAAGGTGCAATTCTGAAATTTTTTGCTTTTTCCTGCTCCTCTTAGCATGATAAAGAAGATTCAAAGAGAGTGAGATGCCAGCTCCTTTCATTCAGTCAGTAGCTTCAAACATTTCTGGTATATGAATAACATGATGTTTTTCAATGGCAAAAATCAATGAATATTGTAAAAGCACAAACAGTAATTTCTCCGCATTGCAAGGTGCAATTCTGAAATTTTTTGCTTTTTCCTGCTCCTCTTAGCATGATAAAGAAGATTCAAAGAAAGTGAGATGCCAGCTCCTTTCATTCAGTCAGTAGCTTCAATCATTTCTGGACGTTTTTCAATGGCAAAAATCAATGAATATTGTAAATGCACAAACAGTAATTTCTCCGCATTGCAAGGTGCAATTCTGAAATTTTTTGCTTTTTCCTGCTCCTCTTAGCATGATAAAGAAGATTCAAAGAGAGTGAGATGCCAGCTCCTTTCATTCAGTCACTAGCTTCAATCATTTCTGGTATAAGAATAACATGATGTTTTTCAATGGCAAAAATCAATGAATATTGTAAATGCACAAACAGTAATTTCTCCGCATTGCAAGGTGCAATTCTGAAATTTTTTGCTTTTTCCTGCTCCTCTTTGCATGATAAAGAAGATTCAAAGAGAGTGAGATGCCAGCTCCTTTCATTCAGTCAGTAGCTTCAATCATTTCTGGTATATGAATAACATGATGTTTTTCAATGGCAAAAATCAATGAATATTGTAAATGCACAAACAGTAATTTCTCCGCATTGCAAGGTGCAATTCTGAAATTTTTGGCTTTTTCCTGCTCCTCTTAGCATGATAAAGAAGATTCAAAGAGAGTGAGATGCCAGCTCCTTTCATTCAGTCAGTAGCTTCAATCATTTCTGGATGTTTTTCAATGGCAAAAATCAATGAATATTGTAAATGCACAAACAGTAATTTCTCCGCATTGCAAGGTGCAATTCTGAAATTTTTTGCTTTTTCCTGCTCCTCTTAGCATGATAAAGAAGATTCAAAGAGAGTGAGATGCCAGCTCCTTTCATTCAGTCAGTAGCTTCAATCATTTCTGGACGTTTTTCAATGGCAAAAATCAATGAATATTGTAAATGCACAAACAGTAATTTCTCCGCATTGCAAGGTGCAATTCTGAAATTTTTTGCTTTTTCCTGCTCCTCTTAGCATGATAAAGAAGATTCAAAGAGAGTGAGATGCCAGCTCCTTTCATTCAGTCAGTAGCTTCAATCATTTCTGGACGTTTTTCAATGGCAAAAATCAATGAATATTGTAAATGCACAAACAGTAATTTCTCCGCATTGCAAGGTGCAATTCTGAAATTTTTTGCTTTTTCCTGCTCCTCTTAGCATGATAAAGAAGATTCAAAGAGAGTGAGATGCCAGCTCCTTTCATTCAGTCAGTAGCTTCAATCATTTCTGGTATATGAATAACATGATGTTTTTCAATGGCAAAAATCAATGAATATTGTAAATGCACAAACAGTAATTTCTCCGCATTGCAAGGTGCAATTCTGAAATTTTTTGCTTTTTCCTGCTCCTCTTAGCATGATAAAGAAGATTCAAAGAGAGTGAGATGCCAGCTCCTTTCATTCAGTCAGCAGCTTCAATCATTTCTGGACATTTTTCAATGGCAAAAATCAATGAATATTGTAAATGCACAAACAGTAATTTCTCCGCATTGCAAGGTGCAATTCTGAAATTTTTTGCTTTTTCCTGCTCCTCTTAGCATGATAAAGAAGATTCAAAGAGAGTGAGATGCCAGCTCCTTTCATTCAGTCAGTAGCTTCAAACATTTCTGGTATATGAATAACATGATGTTTTTCAATGGCAAAAATCAATGAATATTGTAAAAGCACAAACAGTAATTTCTCCGCATTGCAAGGTGCAATTCTGAAATTTTTTGCTTTTTCCTGCTCCTCTTAGCATGATAAAGAAGATTCAAAGAAAGTGAGATGCCAGCTCCTTTCATTCAGTCAGTAGCTTCAATCATTTCTGGACGTTTTTCAATGGCAAAAATCAATGAATATTGTAAATGCACAAACAGTAATTTCTCCGCATTGCAAGGTGCAATTCTGAAATTTTTTGCTTTTTCCTGCTCCTCTTAGCATGATAAAGAAGATTCAAAGAGAGTGAGATGCCAGCTCCTTTCATTCAGTCACTAGCTTCAATCATTTCTGGTATAAGAATAACATGATGTTTTTCAATGGCAAAAATCAATGAATATTGTAAATGCACAAACAGTAATTTCTCCGCATTGCAAGTTGCAATTCTGAAATTTTTTGCTTTTTCCTGCTCCTCTTAGCATGATAAAGAAGATTCAAAGAGAGTGAGATGCCAGCTCCTTTCATTCAGTCAGTAGCTTCAATTATTTCTGGACGTTTTTCAATGGCAAAAATCAATGAATATTGTAAATGCACAAACAGTAATTTCTCCGCATTGCAAGGTGCAATTCTGAAATTTTTTGCTTTTTCCTGCTCCTCTTAGCATGATAAAGAAGATTCAAAGAGAGTGAGATGCCAGCTCCTTTCATTCAGTCAGTTGCTTCAATCATTTCTGGACGTTTTTCAATGGCAAAAATCAGTGAATATTGTAAATGCACAAACAGTAATTTCTCCGCATTGCAAGGTGCAATTCTGAAATTTTTTGCTTTTTCCTGCTCCTCTTAGCATGATAAAGAAGATTCAAAGAGAGTGAGATGCCAGCTCCTTTCATTCAGTCAGTAGCTTCAATCATTTCTGGACGTTTTTCAATGGCAAAAATCAATGAATATTGTAAATGCACAAACAGTAATTTCTCCGCATTGCAAGGTGCAATTCTGAAATTTTTTGCTTTTTCCTGCTCCTCTTTGCATGATAAAGAAGATTCAAAGAGAGTGAGATGCCAGCTCCTTTCATTCAGTCAGTAGCTTCAATCATTTCTGGTATATGAATAACATGATGTTTTTCAATGGCAAAAATCAATGAATATTGTAAATGCACAAACAGTAATTTCTCCGCATTGCAAGGTGCAATTCTGAAATTTTTGGCTTTTTCCTGCTCCTCTTAGCATGATAAAGAAGATTCAAAGAGAGTGAGATGCCAGCTCCTTTCATTCAGTCAGTAGCTTCAATCATTTCTGGATGTTTTTCAATGGCAAAAATCAATGAATATTGTAAATGCACAAACAGTAATTTCTCCGCATTGCAAGGTGCAATTCTGAAATTTCTTGCATTTTCCTGCTCCTCTTAGCATGATAAAGAAGATTCAAAGAGAGTGAGATGCCAGATCCTTTCATTCAGTCAGTAGCTTCAATCATTTCTGGACGTTTTTCAATGGCAAAAATCAATGAATATTGTAAATGCACAAACAGTAATTTCTCCGCATTGCAAGGTGCAATTCTGAAATTTTTTGCTTTTTCCTGCTCCTCTTAGCATGATAAAGAAGATTCAAAGAGAGTGAGATGCCAGCTCCTTTCATTCAGTCAGTAGCTTCAAACATTTCTGGTATATGAATAACATGATGTTTTTCAATGGCAAAAATCAATGAATATTGTAAATGCACAAACAGTAATTTCTCCGCATTGCAAGGTGCAATTCTGAAATTTTTTGCTTTTTCCTGCTCCTCTTAGCATGATAAAGAAGATTCAAAGAGAGTGAGATGCCAGCTCCTTTCATTCAGTCAGTAGCTTCAATCATTTCTGGTATATGAATAACATGATGTTTTTCAATGGCAAAAATCAATGAATATTGTAAATGCACAAACAGTAATTTCTCCGCATTGCAAGTTGCAATTCTGAAATTTTTTGCTTTTTCCTGCTCCTCTTAGCATGATAAAGAAGATTCAAAGAGAGTGAGATGCCAGCTCCTTTCATTCAGTCAGTAGCTTCAATCATTTCTGGACGTTTTTCAATGGCAAAAATCAATGAATATTGTAAATGCACAAACAGTAATTTCTCCGCATTGCAAGGTGCAATTCTGAAATTTTTTGCTTTTTCCTGCTCCTCTTAGCATGATAAAGAAGATTCAAAGAGAGTGAGATGCCAGCTCCTTTCATTCAGTCAGTAGCTTCAATCATTTCTGGACGTTTTTCAATGGCAAAAATCAATGAATATTGTAAATGCACAAACAGTAATTTCTCCGCATTGCAAGGTGCAATTCTGAAATTTTTTGCTTTTTCCTGCTCCTCTTAGCATGATAAAGAAGATTCAAAGAGAGTGAGATGCCAGCTCCTTTCATTCAGTCAGTAGCTTCAAACATTTCTGGTATATGAATAACATGATGTTTTTCAATGGCAAAAATCAATGAATATTGTAAAAGCACAAACAGTAATTTCTCCGCATTGCAAGGTGCAATTCTGAAATTTTTTGCTTTTTCCTGCTCCTCTTAGCATGATAAAGAAGATTCAAAGAGAGTGAGATGCCAGCTCCTTTCATTCAGTCAGTAGCTTCAATCATTTCTGGACGTTTTTCAATGGCAAAAATCAATGAATATTGTAAATGCACAAACAGTAATTTCTCCGTATTGCAAGGTGCAATTCTGAAATTTTTTGCTTTTTCCTGCTCCTCTTAGCATGATAAAGAAGATTCAAAGAGAGTGAGATGCCAGCTCCTTTCATTCAGTCAGTAGCTTCAATCATTTCTGGTATATGAATAACATGATGTTTTTCAATGGCAAAAATCAATGAATATTGTAAATGCACAAACAGTAATTTCTCCACATTGCAAGGTGCAATTCTGAAATTTTTTGCTTTTTCCTGCTCCTCTTAGCATGATAAAGAAGATTCAAAGAGAGTGAGATGCCAGCTCCTTTCATTCAGTCAGTAGCTTCAATCATTTCTGGACGTTTTTCAATGGCAAAAATCAATGAATATTGTAAATGCACAAACAGTAATTTCTCCGCATTGCAAGGTGCAATTCTGAAATTTTTTGCTTTTTCCTGCTCCTCTTTGCATGATAAAGAAGATTCAAAGAGAGTGAGATGCCAGCTCCTTTCATTCAGTCAGTAGCTTCAATCATTTCTGGTATATGAATAACATGATGTTTTTCAATGGCAAAAATCAATGAATATTGTAAATGCACAAACAGTAATTTCTCCGCATTGCAAGGTGCAATTCTGAAATTTTTGGCTTTTTCCTGCTCCTCTTAGCATGATAAAGAAGATTCAAAGAGAGTGAGATGCCAGCTCCTTTCATTCAGTCAGTAGCTTCAATCATTTCTGGATGTTTTTCAATGGCAAAAATCAATGAATATTGTAAATGCACAAACAGTAATTTCTCCGCATTGCAAGGTGCAATTCTGAAATTTCTTGCATTTTCCTGCTCCTCTTAGCATGATAAAGAAGATTCAAAGAGAGTGAGATGCCAGCTCCTTTCATTCAGTCAGTAGCTTCAATCATTTCTGGACGTTTTTCAATGGCAAAAATCAATGAATATTGTAAATGCACAAACAGTAATTTCTCCGCATTGCAAGGTGCAATTCTGAAATTTTTTGCTTTTTCCTGCTCCTCTTAGCATGATAAAGAAGATTCAAAGAGAGTGAGATGCCAGCTCCTTTCATTCAGTCAGTAGCTTCAAACATTTCTGGTATATGAATAACATGATGTTTTTCAATGGCAAAAATCAATGAATATTGTAAATGCACAAACAGTAATTTCTCCGCATTGCAAGGTGCAATTCTGAAATTTTTTGCTTTTTCCTGCTCCTCTTAGCATGATAAAGAAGATTCAAAGAGAGTGAGATGCCAGCTCCTTTCATTCAGTCAGTAGCTTCAATCATTTCTGGTATATGAATAACATGATGTTTTTCAATGGCAAAAATCAATGAATATTGTAAATGCACAAACAGTAATTTCTCCGCATTGCAAGTTGCAATTCTGAAATTTTTTGCTTTTTCCTGCTCCTCTTAGCATGATAAAGAAGATTCAAAGAGAGTGAGATGCCAGCTCCTTTCATTCAGTCAGTAGCTTCAATCATTTCTGGACGTTTTTCAATGGCAAAAATCAATGAATATTGTAAATGCACAAACAGTAATTTCTCCGCATTGCAAGGTGCAATTCTGAAATTTTTTGCTTTTTCCTGCTCCTCTTAGCATGATAAAGAAGATTCAAAGAGAGTGAGATGCCAGCTCCTTTCATTCAGTCAGTAGCTTCAATCATTTCTGGACGTTTTTCAATGGCAAAAATCAATGAATATTGTAAATGCACAAACAGTAATTTCTCCGCATTGCAAGGTGCAATTCTGAAATTTTTTGCTTTTTCCTGCTCCTCTTAGCATGATAAAGAAGATTCAAAGAGAGTGAGATGCCAGCTCCTTTCATTCAGTCAGTAGCTTCAAACATTTCTGGTATATGAATAACATGATGTTTTTCAATGGCAAAAATCAATGAATATTGTAAAAGCACAAACAGTAATTTCTCCGCATTGCAAGGTGCAATTCTGAAATTTTTTGCTTTTTCCTGCTCCTCTTAGCATGATAAAGAAGATTCAAAGAGAGTGAGATGCCAGCTCCTTTCATTCAGTCAGTAGCTTCAATCATTTCTGGACGTTTTTCAATGGCAAAAATCAATGAATATTGTAAATGCACAAACAGTAATTTCTCCGTATTGCAAGGTGCAATTCTGAAATTTTTTGCTTTTTCCTGCTCCTCTTAGCATGATAAAGAAGATTCAAAGAGAGTGAGATGCCAGCTCCTTTCATTCAGTCAGTAGCTTCAATCATTTCTGGTATATGAATAACATGATGTTTTTCAATGGCAAAAATCAATGAATATTGTAAATGCACAAACAGTAATTTCTCCACATTGCAAGGTGCAATTCTGAAATTTTTTGCTTTTTCCTGCTCCTCTTAGCATGATAAAGAAGATTCAAAGAGAGTGAGATGCCAGCTCCTTTCATTCAGTCAGTAGCTTCAATCATTTCTGGACGTTTTTCAATGGCAAAAATCAATGAATATTGTAAATGCACAAACAGTAATTTCTCCGCATTGCAAGGTGCAATTCTGAAATTTTTTGCTTTTTCCTGCTCCTCTTAGCATGATAAAGAATATTCAAAGAGAGCGAGATGCCAGCTCCTTTCATTCAGTCAGTAGCTTCAATCATTTCTGGTATATGAATAACATGATGTTTTTCAATGGCAAAAATCAATGAATATTGTAAATGCACAAACAGTAATTTCTCCGCATTGCAAGGTGCAATTCTGAAATTTTTTGCTTTTTCCTGCTCCTCTTAGCATGATAAAGAAGATTCAAAGAGAGTGAGATGCCAGCTCCTTTCATTCAGTCAGTAGCTTCAATCATTTCTGGACGTTTTTCAATGGCAAAAATCAATGAATATTGTAAATGCACAAACAGTAATTTCTCCGCATTGCAAGGTGCAATTCTGAAATTTTTTGCTTTTTCCTGCTCCTCTTAGCATGATAAAGAAGATTCAAAGAGAGTGAGATGCCAGCTCCTTTCATTCAGTCAGTAGCCTCAAACATTTCTAGTATATGAATAACATGATGTTTTTCAATGGCAAAAATCAATGAATATTGTAAATGCACAAACAGTAATTTCTCCGCATTGCAAGGTGCAATTCTGAAATTTTTTGCTTTTTCCTGCTCCTCTTAGCATGATAAAGAAGATTCAAAGAGAGTGAGATGCCAGCTCCTTTCATTCAGTCAGTAGCTTCAATCATTTCTGGACGTTTTTCAATGGCAAAAATCAATGAATATTGTAAATGCACAAACAGTAATTTCTCCGCATTGCAAGGTGCAATTCTGAAATTTTTTGCTTTTTCCTGCTCCTCTTAGCATGATAAAGAAGATTCAAAGAGAGTGAGATGCCAGCTCCTTTCATTCAGTCAGTAGCTTCAATCATTTCTGGACGTTTTTCAATGGCAAAAATCAATGAATATTGTAAATGCACAAACAGTAATTTCTCCGCATTGCAAGGTGCAATTCTGAAATTTTTTGCTTTTTTCTGCTCCTCTTAGCATGATAAAGAAGATTCAAAGAGAGTGAGATGCCAGCTCCTTTCATTCAGTCAGTAGCTTCAATCATTTCTGGTATATGAATAACATGATGTTTTTCAATGGCAAAAATCAATGAATATTGTAAATGCACAAACAGTAATTTCTCCGCATTGCAAGGTGCAATTCTGAAATTTTTTGCTTTTTCCTGCTCCTCTTAGCATGATAAAGAAGATTCAAAGAGAGTGAGATGCCAGCTCCTTTCATTCAGTCAGCAGCTTCAATCATTTCTGGACATTTTTCAATGGCAAAAATCAATGAATATTGTAAATGCACAAACAGTAATTTCTCCGCATTGCAAGGTGCAATTCTGAAATTTTTTGCTTTTTCCTGCTCCTCTTAGCATGATAAAGAAGATTCAAAGAGAGTGAGATGCCAGCTCCTTTCATTCAGTCAGTAGCTTCAAACATTTCTGGTATATGAATAACATGATGTTTTTCAATGGCAAAAATCAATGAATATTGTAAAAGCACAAACAGTAATTTCTCCGCATTGCAAGGTGCAATTCTGAAATTTTTTGCTTTTTCCTGCTCCTCTTAGCATGATAAAGAAGATTCAAAGAGAGTGAGATGCCAGCTCCTTTCATTCAGTCAGTAGCTTCAATCATTTCTGGACGTTTTTCAATGGCAAAAATCAATGAATATTGTAAATGCACAAACAGTAATTCCTCCGCATTGCAAGGTGCAATTCTGAAATTTTTTGCTTTTTCCTGCTCCTCTTAGCATGATAAAGAAGATTCAAAGAGAGTGAGATGCCAGCTCCTTTCATTCAGTCAGTAGCTTCAATCATTTCTGGTATATGAATAACATGATGTTTTTCAATGGCAAAAATCAATGAATATTGTAAATGCACAAACAGTAATTTCTCCGCATTGCAAGTTGCAATTCTGAAATTTTTTGCTTTTTCCTGCTCCTCTTAGCATGATAAAGAAGATTCAAAGAGAGTGAGATGCCAGCTCCTTTCATTCAGTCAGTAGCTTCAATTATTTCTGGACGTTTTTCAATGGCAAAAATCAATGAATATTGTAAATGCACAAACAGTAATTTCTCCGCATTGCAAGGTGCAATTCTGAAATTTTTTGCTTTTTCCTGCTCCTCTTAGCATGATAAAGAAGATTCAAAGAGAGTGAGATGCCAGCTCCTTTCATTCAGTCAGTTGCTTCAATCATTTCTGGACGTTTTTCAATGGCAAAAATCAGTGAATATTGTAAATGCACAAACAGTAATTTCTCCGCATTGCAAGGTGCAATTCTGAAATTTTTTGCTTTTTCCTGCTCCTCTTAGCATGATAAAGAAGATTCAAAGAGAGTGAGATGCCAGCTCCTTTCATTCAGTCAGTAGCTTCAATCATTTCTGGACGTTTTTCAATGGCAAAAATCAATGAATATTGTAAATGCACAAACAGTAATTTCTCCGCATTGCAAGGTGCAATTCTGAAATTTTTTGCTTTTTCCTGCTCCTCTTTGCATGATAAAGAAGATTCAAAGAGAGTGAGATGCCAGCTCCTTTCATTCAGTCAGTAGCTTCAATCATTTCTGGTATATGAATAACATGATGTTTTTCAATGGCAAAAATCAATGAATATTGTAAATGCACAAACAGTAATTTCTCCGCATTGCAAGGTGCAATTCTGAAATTTTTGGCTTTTTCCTGCTCCTCTTAGCATGATAAAGAAGATTCAAAGAGAGTGAGATGCCAGCTCCTTTCATTCAGTCAGTAGCTTCAATCATTTCTGGATGTTTTTCAATGGCAGAAATCAATGAATATTGTAAATGCACAAACAGTAATTTCTCCGCATTGCAAGGTGCAATTCTGAAATTTCTTGCATTTTCCTGCTCCTCTTAGCATGATAAAGAAGATTCAAAGAGAGTGAGATGCCAGCTCCTTTCATTCAGTCAGTAGCTTCAATCATTTCTGGACGTTTTTCAATGGCAAAAATCAATGAATATTGTAAATGCACAAACAGTAATTTCTCCGCATTGCAAGGTGCAATTCTGAAATTTTTTGCTTTTTCCTGCTCCTCTTAGCATGATAAAGAAGATTCAAAGAGAGTGAGATGCCAGCTCCTTTCATTCAGTCAGTAGCTTCAAACATTTCTGGTATATGAATAACATGATGTTTTTCAATGGCAAAAATCAATGAATATTGTCAATGCACAAACAGTAATTTCTCCGCATTGCAAGGTGCAATTCTGAAATTTTTTGCTTTTTCCTGCTCCTCTTAGCATGATAAAGAAGATTCAAAGAGAGTGAGATGCCAGCTCCTTTCATTCAGTCAGTAGCTTCAATCATTTCTGGACGTTTTTCAATGGCAAAAATCAATGAATATTGTAAATGCACAAACAGTAATTTCTCCGCATTGCAAGGTGCAATTCTGAAATTTTTTGCTTTTTCCTGCTCCTCTTAGCATGATAAAGAAGATTCAAAGAGAGTGAGATGCCAGCTTCTTTCATTCAGTCAGTAGCTTCAAACATTTCTGGGATATGAATAACATGATGTTTTTCAATGGCAAAAATTAATGAATATTGTAAATGCACAAACAGTAATTTCTCCGCATTGCAAGGTGCAATTCTGAAATTTTTTGCTTTTTCCTGCTCCTCTTAGCATGATAAAGAAGATTCAAAGAGAGTGAGATGCCAGCTCCTTTCATTCAGTCAGTAGCTTCAATCATTTCTGGACGTTTTTCAATGGCAAAAATCAATGAATATTGAAAATGCACAAACAGTAATTTCTCCGCATTGCAAGGTGCAATTCTGAAATTTTTTGCTTTTTCCTGCTCCTCTTAGCATGATAAAGAAGATTCAAAGAGAGTGAGATGCCAGCTCCTTTCATTCAGTCAGTAGCTTCAATCATTTCTGGACGTTTTTCAATGGCAAAAATCAATGAATATTGTAAATGCACAAACAGTAATTTCTCCGCATTGCAAGGTGCAATTCTGAAATTTTTTGCTTTTTCCTGCTCCTCTTAGCATGATAAAGAAGATTCAAAGAGAGTGAGATGCCAGCTCCTTTCATTCAGTCAGTAGCTTCAATCATTTCTGGTATATGAATAACATGATGTTTTTCAATGGCAAAAATCAATGAATATTGTAAATGCACAAACAGTAATTTCTCCGCATTGCAAGTTGCAATTCTGAAATTTTTTGCTTTTTCCTGCTCCTCTTAGCATGATAAAGAAGATTCAAAGAGAGTGAGATTCCAGCTCCTTTCATTCAGTCAGTAGCTTCAATCATTTCTGCACGTTTTTCAATGGCAAAAATCAATGAATATTGTAAATGCACAAACAGTAATTTCTCCGCATTGCAAGGTGCAATTCTGAAATTTTTTGCTTTTTCCTGCTCCTCTTAGCATGATAAAGACGATTCAAAGAGAGTGAGATGCCAGCTCCTTTCATTCAGTCAGTAGCTTCAATCATTTCTGGACGTTTTTCAATGACAAAAATCAATGAATATTGTAAATGCACAAACAGTAATTTCTCCGCATTGCAAGATGCAATTCTGAAATTTTTTGCTTTTTCCTGCTCCTCTTAGCATGATAAAAAAGATTCAAAGAGAGTGAGATGCCAGCTCCTTTCATTCAGTCAGTAGCTTCAATCATTTCTGGACGTTTTTCAATGGCAAAAATCAATGAATATTGTAAATGCACAAACAGTAATTTCTCCGCATTGCAAGGTGCAATTCTGAAATTTTTTGCTTTTTCCTGCTCCTCTTAGCATGATAAAGAAGATTCAAAGAGAGTGAGATGCCAGCTCCTTTCATTCAGTCAGTAGCTTCAATCATTTCTGGTATATGAATAACATGATGTTTTTCAATGGCAAAAATCAATGAATATTGTAAATGCACAAACAGTAATTTCTCCGCATTGCAAGGTGCAATTCTGAAATTTTTTGCTTTTTCCTGCTCCTCTTAGCATGATAAAGAAGATTCAAAGAGAGTGAGATGCCAGCTCCTTTTATTCAGTCAGTAGCTTCAATCATTTCTGGACGTTTTTCAATGGCAAAAATCAATGAATATTGTAAATGCACAAACAGTAATTTCTCCGCATTGCAAGGTGCAATTTTGAAATTTTTTGCTTTTTCCTGCTCCTCTTAGCATGATAAAGAAGATTCAAAGAGAGTGAGATGCCAGCTCCTTTCATTCAGTCAGTAGCTTCAGTCATTTCTGGACGTTTTTCAATGGCAAAAATCAATGAATATTGTAAATGCACAAACAGTAATTTCTCCGCATTGCAAGGTGCAATTCTGAAATTTTTTGCTTTTTCCTGCTCCTCTTAGCATGATAAAGAAGATTCAAAGAGAGTGAGATGCCAGCTCCTTTCATTCAGTCAGTAGCTTCAAACATTTCTGGTATAAACATTTCTGGACGTTTTTCAATGGCAAAAATCAATGAATATTGTAAATGCACAAACAGTAATATCTCCACATTGCAAGGTGCAATTCTGAAATTTTTTGCTTTTTCCTGCTAATCCTAGCATGATAAAGAAGATTCAAATAGAGTGAGATGCCAGCTCCTTTCATTCAGTCAGTAGCTTCAAACATTTCTGGACGTTTTTCAATGGCAAAATTCAATGAATATTGTAAATGCACAAACAGTAATATCTCCACATTGCCAGGTGCAATTCTGAAATTTTTTGCTTTTTCCTGCTAATTCTAGCATGATAAAGAAGATTCAAAGAGAGTGAGATGCCAGCTCCTTTCATTCAGTCAGTAGCTTCAATCATTTCTGGACGTTTTTCAATGGCAAAAATCAATGAATATTGTAAATGCACAAACAGTAATTTCTCCGCATTGCAAGGTGCAATTCTGAAATTTTTTGCTTTATTCCTGCTCCTCTTAGCATGATAAAGAAGATTCAAAGAGAGTGAGATGCCAGCTCCTTTCATTCAGTCAGTAGCTTCAATCATTTCTGGACGTTTTTCAATGGCAAAAATCAATGAATATTGTAAATGCACAAACAGTAATTTCTCCGCATTGCAAGGTGCAATTCTGAAATTTTTTGCTTTTTCCTGCTCCTCTTAGCATGATAAAGAAGATTCAAAGAGAGTGAGATGCCAGCTCCTTTCATTCAGTCAGTAGCTTCAATCATTTCTGGTATATGAATAACATGATGTTTTTCAATGGCAAAAATCAATGAATATTGTAAATGCACAAACAGTAATTTCTCCGCATTGCAAGGTGCAATTCTGAAATTTTTTGCTTTTTCCTGCTCCTCTTAGCATGATAAAGAAGATTCAAAGAGAGTGAGATGCCAGCTCCTTTCATTCAGTCAGTAGCTTCAATCATTTCTGGACGTTTTTCAATGGCAAAAATCAATGAATATTGTAAATGCACAAACAGTAATTTCTCCGCATTGCAAGATGCAATTCTGAAATTTTTTGCTTTTTCCTGCTCCTCTTAGCATGATAAAGAAGATTCAAAGAGAGTGAGATGCCAGCTCCTTTCATTCAGTCAGTAGCTTCAGTCATTTCTGGACGTTTTTCAATGCAAAAATCAATGAATATTGTAAATGCACAAACAGTAATTTCTCCGCATTGCAAGGTGCAATTCTGAAATTTTTTGCTTTTTCCTGCTCCTCTTAGCATGATAAAGAAGATTCAAAGAGAGTGAGATGCCAGCTCCTTTCATTCAGTCAGTAGCTTCAATCATTTCTGGTATATGAATAACATGATGTTTTTCAATGGCAAAAATCAATGAATATTGTAAATGCACAAACAGTAATTTCTCCGCATTGCAAGGTGCAATTCTGAAATTTTTTGCTTTTTCCTGCTCCTCTTAGCATGATAAAGAAGATTCAAAGAGAGTGAGATGCCAGCTCCTTTCATTCAGTCAGTAGCTTCAATCATTTCTGGATGTTTTTCAATGGCAAAAATCAATGAATATTATAAATGCACAAACAGTAATTTCTCCGCATTGCAAGGTGCAATTCTGAAATTTCTTGCATTTTCCTGCTCCTCTTAGCATGATAAAGAAGATTCAAAGAGAGTGAGATGCCAGCTCCTTTCATTCAGTCAGTAGCTTCAATCATTTCTGGACGTTTTTCAATGGCAAAAATCAATGAATATTGTAAATGCACAAACAGTAATTTCTCCGCATTGCAAGGTGCAATTCTGAAATTTTTTGCTTTTTCCTGCTCCTCTTAGCATGATAAAGAAGATTCAAAGAGAGTGAGATGCCAGCTCCTTTCATTCAGTCAGTAGCTTCAAACATTTCTGGTATATGAATAACATGATGTTTTTCAATGGCAAAAATCAATGAATATTGTAAATGCACAAACAGTAATTTCTCTGCATTGCAAGGTGCAATTCTGAAATTTTTTGCTTTTTCCTGCTCCTCTTAGCATGATAAAGAAGATTCAAAGAGAGTGAGATGCCAGCTCCTTTCATTCAGTCAGTAGCTTCAATCATTTCTGGACGTTTTTCAATGGCAAAAATCAATGAATATTGTAAATGCACAAACAGTAATTTCTCCGCATTGCAAGGTGCAATTCTGAAATTTTTTGCTTTTTCCTGCTCCTATTAGCATGATAAAGAAGATTCAAAGAGAGTGAGATGCCAGCTTCTTTCATTGTCAGTAGCTTCAAACATTTCTGGGATATGAATAACATGATGTTTTTCAATGGCAAAAATTAATGAATATTGTAAATGCACAAACAGTAATTTCTCCGCATTGCAAGGTGCAATTCTGAAATTTTTTGCTTTTTCCTGCTCCTCTTAGCATGATAAAGAAGATTCAAAGAGAGTGAGATGCCAGCTCCTTTCATTCAGTCAGTAGCTTCAATCATTTCTGGACGTTTTTCAATGGCAAAAATCAATGAATATTGTAAATGCACAAACAGTAATTTCTCCGCATTGCAAGGTGCAATTCTGAAATTTTTTGCTTTTTCCTGCTCCTCTTAGCATGATAAAGAAGATTCAAAGAGAGTGAGATGCCAGCTCCTTTCATTCAGTCAGTAGCTTCAATCATTTCTGGTATATGAATAACATGATGTTTTTCAATGGCAAAAATCAATGAATATTGTAAATGCACAAACAGTAATTTCTCCGCATTGCAAGGTGCAATTCTGAAATTTTTTGCTTTTTCCTGCTCCTCTTAGCATGATAAAGAAGATTCAAAGAGAGTGAGATGCCAGCTCCTTTTATTCAGTCAGTAGCTTCAATCATTTCTGGACGTTTTTCAATGGCAAAAATCAATGAATATTGTAAATGCACAAACAGTAATTTCTCCGCATTGCAAGGTGCAATTTTGAAATTTTTTGCTTTTTCCTGCTCCTCTTAGCATGATAAAGAAGATTCAAAGAGAGTGAGATGCCAGCTCCTTTCATTCAGTCAGTAGCTTCAGTCATTTCTGGACGTTTTTCAATGGCAAAAATCAATGAATATTGTAAATGCACAAACAGTAATTTCTCCGCATTGCAAGGTGCAATTCTGAAATTTTTTGCTTTTTCCTGCTCCTCTTAGCATGATAAAGAAGATTCAAAGAGAGTGAGATGCCAGCTCCTTTCATTCAGTCAGTAGCTTCAAACATTTCTGGTATAAACATTTCTGGACGTTTTTCAATGGCAAAAATCAATGAATATTGTAAATGCACAAACAGTAATATCTCCACATTGCAAGGTGCAATTCTGAAATTTTTTGCTTTTTCCTGCTAATCCTAGCATGATAAAGAAGATTCAAATAGAGTGAGATGCCAGCTCCTTTCATTCAGTCAGTAGCTTCAAACATTTCTGGACGTTTTTCAATGGCAAAATTCAATGAATATTGTAAATGCACAAACAGTAATATCTCCACATTGCCAGGTGCAATTCTGAAATTTTTTGCTTTTTCCTGCTAATTCTAGCATGATAAAGAAGATTCAAAGAGAGTGAGATGCCAGCTCCTTTCATTCAGTCAGTAGCTTCAATCATTTCTGGACGTTTTTCAATGGCAAAAATCAATGAATATTGTAAATGCACAAACAGTAATTTCTCCGCATTGCAAGGTGCAATTCTGAAATTTTTTGCTTTTTCCTGCTCCTCTTAGCATGATAAAGAAGATTCAAAGAGAGTGAGATGCCAGCTCCTTTCATTCAGTCAGTAGCTTCAATCATTTCTGGACGTTTTTCAATGGCAAAAATCAATGAATATTGTAAATGCACAAACAGTAATTTCTCCGCATTGCAAGGTGCAATTCTGAAATTTTTTGCTTTTTCCTGCTCCTCTTAGCATGATAAAGAAGATTCAAAGAGAGTGAGATGCCAGCTCCTTTCATTCAGTCAGTAGCTTCAATCATTTCTGGTATATGAATAACATGATGTTTTTCAATGGCAAAAATCAATGAATATTGTAAATGCACAAACAGTAATTTCTCCGCATTGCAAGGTGCAATTCTGAAATTTTTTGCTTTTTCCTGCTCCTCTTAGCATGATAAAGAAGATTCAAAGAGAGTGAGATGCCAGCTCCTTTCATTCAGTCAGTAGCTTCAATCATTTCTGGACGTTTTTCAATGGCAAAAATCAATGAATATTGTAAATGCACAAACAGTAATTTCTCCGCATTGCAAGATGCAATTCTGAAATTTTTTGCTTTTTCCTGCTCCTCTTAGCATGATAAAGAAGATTCAAAGAGAGTGAGATGCCAGCTCCTTTCATTCAGTCAGTAGCTTCAGTCATTTCTGGACGTTTTTCAATGCAAAAATCAATGAATATTGTAAATGCACAAACAGTAATTTCTCCGCATTGCAAGGTGCAATTCTGAAATTTTTTGCTTTTTCCTGCTCCTCTTAGCATGATAAAGAAGATTCAAAGAGAGTGAGATGCCAGCTCCTTTCATTCAGTCAGTAGCTTCAATCATTTCTGGTATATGAATAACATGATGTTTTTCAATGGCAAAAATCAATGAATATTGTAAATGCACAAACAGTAATTTCTCCGCATTGCAAGGTGCAATTCTGAAATTTTTTGCTTTTTCCTGCTCCTCTTAGCATGATAAAGAAGATTCAAAGAGAGTGAGATGCCAGCTCCTTTCATTCAGTCAGTAGCTTCAATCATTTCTGGATGTTTTTCAATGGCAAAAATCAATGAATATTATAAATGCACAAACAGTAATTTCTCCGCATTGCAAGGTGCAATTCTGAAATTTCTTGCATTTTCCTGCTCCTCTTAGCATGATAAAGAAGATTCAAAGAGAGTGAGATGCCAGCTCCTTTCATTCAGTCAGTAGCTTCAATCATTTCTGGACGTTTTTCAATGGCAAAAATCAATGAATATTGTAAATGCACAAACAGTAATTTCTCCGCATTGCAAGGTGCAATTCTGAAATTTTTTGCTTTTTCCTGCTCCTCTTAGCATGATAAAGAAGATTCAAAGAGAGTGAGATGCCAGCTCCTTTCATTCAGTCAGTAGCTTCAAACATTTCTGGTATATGAATAACATGATGTTTTTCAATGGCAAAAATCAATGAATATTGTAAATGCACAAACAGTAATTTCTCCGCATTGCAAGGTGCAATTCTGAAATTTTTTGCTTTTTCCTGCTCCTCTTAGCATGATAAAGAAGATTCAAAGAGTGAGATGCCAGCTCCTTTCATTCAGTCAGTAGCTTCAATCATTTCTGGACGTTTTTCAATGGCAAAAATCAATGAATATTGTAAATGCACAAACAGTAATTTCTCCGCATTGCAAGGTGCAATTCTGAAATTTTTTGCTTTTTCCTGCTCCTATTAGCATGATAAAGAAGATTCAAAGAGAGTGAGATGCCAGCTTCTTTCATTGTCAGTAGCTTCAAACATTTCTGGGATATGAATAACATGATGTTTTTCAATGGCAAAAATTAATGAATATTGTAAATGCACAAACAGTAATTTCTCCGCATTGCAAGGTGCAATTCTGAAATTTTTTGCTTTTTCCTGCTCCTCTTAGCATGATAAAGAAGATTCAAAGAGAGTGAGATGCCAGCTCCTTTCATTCAGTCAGTAGCTTCAATCATTTCTGGACGTTTTTCAATGGCAAAAATCAATGAATATTGTAAATGCACAAACAGTAATTTCTCCGCATTGCAAGGTGCAATTCTGAAATTTTTTGCTTTTTCCTGCTCCTCTTAGCATGATAAAGAAGATTCAAAGAGAGTGAGATGCCAGCTCCTTTCATTCAGTCAGTAGCTTCAATCATTTCTGGACGTTTTTCAATGGCAAAAATCAATGAATATTGTAAATGCACAAACAGTAATTTCTCCGCATTGCAAGGTGCAATTCTGAAATTTTTTGCTTTTTCCTGCTCCTCTTAGCATGATAAAGAAGATTCAAAGAGAGTGAGATGCCAGCTCCTTTCATTCAGTCAGTAGCTTCAATCATTTCTGGTATATGAATAACATGATGTTTTTCAATGGCAAAAATCAATGAATATTGTAAATGCACAAACAGTAATTTCTCCGCATTGCAAGTTGCAATTCTGAAATTTTTTGCTTTTTCCTGCTCCTCTTAGCATGATAAAGAAGATTCAAAGAGAGTGAGATTCCGGCTCCTTTCATTCAGTCAGTAGCTTCAATCATTTCTGGACGTTTTTCAAAGGCAAAAATCAATGAATATTGTAAATGCACAAACAGTAATTTCTCCGCATTGCAAGGTGCAATTCTGAAATTTTTTGCTTTTTCCTGCTCCTCTTAGCATGATAAAGAAGATTCAAAGAGAGTGAGATGCCAGCTCCTTTCATTCAGTCAGTAGCTTCAATCATTTCTGGACGTTTTTCAATGGCAAAAATCAATGAATATTGTAAATGCACAAACAGTAATTTCTCCGCATTGCAAGGTGCAATTCTGAAATTTTTTGCTTTTTCCTGCTCCTCTTAGCATGATAAAGAAGATTCAAAGAGAGTGAGATGCCAGCTCCTTTCATTCAGTCAGTAGCTTCAATCATTTCTGGTATATGAATAACATGATGTTTTTCAATGGCAAAAATCAATGAATATTGTAAATGCACAAACAGTAATTTCTCCGCATTGCAAGGTGCAATTCTGAAATTTTTTGCTTTTTCCTGCTCCTCTTAGCATGATAAAGAAGATTCAAAGAGAGTGAGATGCCAGCTCCTTTCATTCAGTCAGTAGCTTCAATCATTTCTGGACGTTTTTCAATGGCAAAAATCAATGAATATTGTAAATGCACAAACAGTAATTTCTCCGCATTGCAAGGTGCAATTCTGAAATTTTTTGCTTTTTCCTGCTCCTCTTAGCATGATAAAGAAGATTCAAAGAGAGTGAGATGCCAGCTCCTTTCATTCAGTCAGTAGCTTCAGTCATTTCTGGAAGTTTTTCAATGGCAAAAATCAATGAATATTGTAAATGCACAAACAGTAATTTCTCCGCATTGCAAGGTGCAATTCTGAAATTTTTTGCTTTTTCCTGCTCCTCTTAGCATGATAAAGAAGATTCAAAGAGAGTGAGATGCCAGCTCCTTTCATTCAGTCAGTAGCTTCAAACATTTCTGGTATAAACATTTCTGGACGTTTTTCAATGGCAAAAATCAATGAATATTGTAAATGCACAAACAGTAATATCTCCACATTGCAAGGTGCAATGCTGAAATTTTTTTTGCTTTTTCCTGCTAATCCTAGCATGATAAAGAAGATTCAAATAGAGTGAGATGCCAGCTCCTTTCATTCAGTCAGTAGCTTCAAACATTTCTGGACGTTTTTCAATGGCAAAAATCAATGAATATTGTAAATGCACAAACAGTAATATCTCCACATTGCAAGGTGCAATTCTGAAATTTTTTGCTTTTTCCTGCTAATCCTAGCATGATAAAGAAGATTCAAAGAGAGTGAGATGTCAGCTCCTTTCATTCAGTCAGTAGCTTCAAACATTTCTGGTATATGAATAACATGATGTTTTTCAATGGCAAAAATCAATGAATATTGTAAATGCACAAACAGTAATATCTCCACATTGCAAGGTGCAATTCTGAAATTTTTTGCTTTTTCCTGCTAATCCTAGCATGATAAAGAAGATTCAAAGAGAGTGAGATGCCAGCTCCTTTCATTCAGTCAGTAGCTTCAAACATTTCTGGACGTTTTTCAATGGCAAAAATCAATGAATATTATAAATGCACAAACAGTAATTTCTCCGCATTGCAAGGTGCAATTCTGAAATTTCTTGCATTTTCCTGCTCCTCTTAGCATGATAAAGAAGATTCAAAGAGAGTGAGATGCCAGCTCCTTTCATTCAGTCAGTAGCTTCAATCATTTCTGGACGTTTTTCAATGGCAAAAATCAATGAATATTGTAAATGCACAAACAGTAATTTCTCCGCATTGCAAGGTGCAATTCTGAAATTTTTTGCTTTTTCCTGCTCCTCTTAGCATGATAAAGAAGATTCAAAGAGAGTGAGATGCCAGCTCCTTTCATTCAGTCAGTAGCTTCAAACATTTCTGGTATATGAATAACATGATGTTTTTCAATGGCAAAAATCAATGAATATTGTAAATGCACAAACAGTAATTTCTCCGCATTGCAAGGTGCAATTCTGAAATTTTTTGCTTTTTCCTGCTCCTCTTAGCATGATAAAGAAGATTCAAAGAGAGTGAGATGCCAGCTCCTTTCATTCAGTCAGTAGCTTCAATCATTTCTGGACGTTTTTCAATGGCAAAAATCAATGAATATTGTAAATGCACAAACAGTAATTTCTCCGCATTGCAAGGTGCAATTCTGAAATTTTTTGCTTTTTCCTGCTCCTATTAGCATGATAAAGAAGATTCAAAGTGAGTGAGATGCCAGCTTCTTTCATTGTCAGTAGCTTCAAACATTTCTGGGATATGAATAACATGATGTTTTTCAATGGCAAAAATTAATGAATATTGTAAATGCACAAACAGTAATTTCTCCGCATTGCAAGGTGCAATTCTGAAATTTTTTGCTTTTTCCTGCTCCTCTTAGCATGATAAAGAAGATTCAAAGAGAGTGAGATGCCAGCTCCTTTCATTCAGTCAGTAGCTTCAATCATTTCTGGACGTTTTTCAATGGCAAAAATCAATGAATATTGTAAATGCACAAACAGTAATTTCTCCGCATTGCAAGGTGCAATTCTGAAATTTTTTGCTTTTTCCTGCTCCTCTTAGCATGATAAAGAAGATTCAAAGAGAGTGAGATGCCAGCTCCTTTCATTCAGTCAGTAGCTTCAATCATTTCTGGACGTTTTTCAATGGCAAAAATCAATGAATATTGTAAATGCACAAACAGTAATTTCTCCGCATTGCAAGGTGCAATTCTGAAATTTTTTGCTTTTTACTGCTCCTCTTAGCATGATAAAGAAGATTCAAAGAGAGTGAGATGCCAGCTCCTTTCATTCAGTCAGTAGCTTCAATCATTTCTGGTATATGAATAACATGATGTTTTTCAATGGCAAAAATCAATGAATATTGTAAATGCACAAACAGTAATTTCTCCGCATTGCAAGTTGCAATTCTGAAATTTTTTGCTTTTTCCTGCTCCTCTTAGCATGATAAAGAAGATTCAAAGAGAGTGAGATTCCGGCTCCTTTCATTCAGTCAGTAGCTTCAATCATTTCTGGACGTTTTTCAATGGCAAAAATCAATGAATATTGTAAATGCACAAACAGTAATTTCTCCGCATTGCAAGGTGCAATTCTGAAATTTTTTGCTTTTTCCTGCTCCTCTTAGCATGATAAAGAAGATTCAAAGAGAGTGAGATGCCAGCTCCTTTCATTCAGTCAGTAGCTTCAATCATTTCTGGACGTTTTTCAATGGCAAAAATCAATGAATATTGTAAATGCACAAACAGTAATTTCTCCGCATTGCAAGATGAAATTCTGAAATTTTTTGCTTTTTCCTGCTCCTCTTAGCATGATAAAGAAGATTCAAAGAGAGTGAGATGCCAGCTCCTTTCATTCAGTCAGTAGCTTCAATCATTTCTGGACGTTTTTCAATGGCAAAAATCAATGAATATTGTAAATGCACAAACAGTAATTTCTCCGCATTGCAAGGTGCAATTCTGAAATTTTTTGCTTTTTCCTGCTCCTCTTAGCATGATAAAGAAGATTCAAAGAGAGTGAGATGCCAGCTCCTTTCATTCAGTCAGTAGCTTCAATCATTTCTGGTATATGAATAACATGATGTTTTTCAATGGCAAAAATCAATGAATATTGTAAATGCACAAACAGTAATTTCTCCGCATTGCAAGGTGCAATTCTGAAATTTTTTGCTTTTTCCTGCTCCTCTTAGCATGATAAAGAAGATTCAAAGAGAGTGAGATGCCAGCTCCTTTCATTCAGTCAGTAGCTTCAATCATTTCTGGACGTTTTTCAATGGCAAAAATCAATGAATATTGTAAATGCACAAACAGTAATTTCTCCGCATTGCAAGGTGCAATTCTGAAATTTTTTGCTTTTTCCTGCTCCTCTTAGCATGATAAAGAAGATTCAAAGAGAGTGAGATGCCAGCTCCTTTCATTCAGTCAGTAGCTTCAGTCATTTCTGGAAGTTTTTCAATGGCAAAAATCAATGAATATTGTAAATGCACAAACAGTAATTTCTCCGCATTGCAAGGTGCAATTCTGAAATTTTTTGCTTTTTCCTGCTCCTCTTAGCATGATAAAGAAGATTCAAAGAGAGTGAGATGCCAGCTCCTTTCATTCAGTCAGTAGCTTCAAACATTTCTGGTATAAACATTTCTGGACGTTTTTCAATGGCAAAAATCAATGAATATTGTAAATGCACAAACAGTAATATCTCCACATTGCAAGGTGCAATGCTGAAATTTTTTTTGCTTTTTCCTGCTAATCCTAGCATGATAAAGAAGATTCAAATAGAGTGAGATGCCAGCTCCTTTCATTCAGTCAGTAGCTTCAAACATTTTTGGACGTTTTTCAATGGCAAAAATCAATGAATATTGTAAATGCACAAACAGTAATATCTCCACATTGCAAGGTGCAATTCTGAAATTTTTTGCTTTTTCCTGCTAATCCTAGCATGATAAAGAAGATTCAAAGAGAGTGAGATGTCAGCTCCTTTCATTCAGTCAGTAGCTTCAAACATTTCTGGTATATGAATAACATGATGTTTTTCAATGGCAAAAATCAATGAATATTGTAAATGCACAAACAGTAATATCTCCACATTGCAAGGTGCAATTCTGAAATTTTTTGCTTTTTCCTGCTAATCCTAGCATGATAAAGAAGATTCAAAGAGAGTGAGATGCCAGCTCCTTTCATTCAGTCAGTAGCTTCAAACATTTCTGGACGTTTTTCAATGGCAAAAATCAATGAATATTGTAAATGCACAAACAGTAATATCTCCACATTGCAAGGTGCAATTCTGAAATTTTTTGCTTTTTCCTGCTACTCCTAGCATGATAAAGAAGATTCAAAGAGAGTGAGATGCCAGCTCCTTTCATTCAGTCAGTAGCTTCAATCATTTCTGGACGTTTTTCAATGGCAAAAATCAATGAATATTGTAAATGCACAAACAGTAATTTCTCCGCATTGCAAGGTGCAATTCTGAATTTTTTTGCTTTTTCCTGCTCCTCTTAGCATGGTAAAGAAGATTCAAAGAGAGTGAGATGCCAGCTCCTTTCATTCAGTCAGTAGCTTCAGTCATTTCTGGACGTTTTTCAATGGCAAAAATCAATGAATATTGTAAATGCACAAAAAGTAATTTCTCCGCATTGCAAGGTGCAATTCTGAAATTTTTTGCTTTTTCCTGCTCCTCTTAGCATGATAAAGAAGATTCAAAGAGAGTGAGATGCCAGCTCCTTTCATTCAGTCAGTAGCTTCAAACATTTCTGGTATAAACATTTCTGGACGTTTTTCAATGGCAAAAATCAATGAATATTGTAAATGCACAAACAGTAATATCTCCACATTGCAAGGTGCAATTCTGAAATTTTTTGCTTTTTCCTGCTAATCCTAGCATGATAAAGAAGATTCAAATAGAGTGAGATGCCAGCTCCTTTCATTCAGTCAGTAGCTTCAAACATTTCTGGACGTTTTTCAATGGCAAAATTCAATGAATATTGTAAATGCACAAACAGTAATATCTCCACATTGCAAGGTGCAATTCTGAAATTTTTTGCTTTTTCCTGCTAATCCTAGCATGATAAAGAAGATTCAAAGAGAGTGAGATGCCAGCTCCTTTCATTCAGTCAGTAGCTTCAATCATTTCTGGATGTTTTTCAATGGCAAAAATCAATGAATATTGTAAATGCACAAACAGTAATTTCTCCGCATTGCAAGGTGCAATTCTGAAATTTTTTGCTTTTTCCTGCTCCTCTTAGCATGATAAAGAAGATTCAAAGAGAGTGAGATGCCAGCTCCTTTCATTCAGTCAGTAGCTTCAATCATTTCTGGTATATGAATAACATGATGTTTTTCAATGGCAAAAATCAATGAATATTGTAAATGCACAAACAGTAATTTCTCCGCATTGCAAGGTGCAATTCTGAAATTTTTTGCTTTTTCCTGCTCCTCTTAGCATGATAAAGAAGATTCAAAGAGAGTGAGATGCCAGCTCCTTTCATTCAGTCAGTAGCTTCAAACATTTCTGGTATAAACATTTCTGGATGTTTTTCAATGGCAAAAATCAATGAATATTGTAAATGCACAAACAGTAATATCTCCACATTGCAAGGTGCAATGCTGAAATTTTTTGCTTTTTCCTGCTAATCCTAGGATGATAAAGAAGATTCAAATAGAGTGAGATGCCAGCTCCTTTCATTCAGTCAGTAGCTTCAAACATTTCTGGACGTTTTTCAATGGCAAAAATCAATGAATATTGTAAATGCACAAACAGTAATATCTCCACATTGCAAGGTGCAATTCTGAATTTTTTTGCTTTTTCCTGCTAATCCTAGCATGATAAAGAAGATTCAAAGAGAGTGAGATGTCAGCTCCTTTCATTCAGTCAGTAGCTTCAAACATTTCTGGTATATGAATAACATGATGTTTTTCAATGGCAAAAATCAATGAATATTGTAAATGCACAAACAGTAATATCTCCACATTGCAAGGTGCAATTCTGAAATTTTTTGCTTTTTCCTGCTAATCCTAGCATGATAAAGAAGATTCAAATAGAGTGAGATGCCAGCTCCTTTCATTCAGTCAGTAGCTTCAAACATTTCTGGACGTTTTTCAATGGCAAAATTCAATGAATATTGTAAATGCACAAACAGTAATATCTCCACATTGCCAGGTGCAATTCTGAAATTTTTTGCTTTTTCCTGCTAATTCTAGCATGATAAAGAAGATTCAAAGAGAGTGAGATGCCAGCTCCTTTCATTCAGTCAGTAGCTTCAATCATTTCTGGACGTTTTTCAATGGCAAAAATCAATGAATATTGTAAATGCACAAACAGTAATTTCTCCGCATTGCAAGGTGCAATTCTGAAATTTTTTGCTTTATTCCTGCTCCTCTTAGCATGATAAAGAAGATTCAAAGAGAGTGAGATGCCAGCTCCTTTCATTCAGTCAGTAGCTTCAATCATTTCTGGACGTTTTTCAATGGCAAAAATCAATGAATATTGTAAATGCACAAACAGTAATTTCTCCGCATTGCAAGGTGCAATTCTGAAATTTTTTGCTTTTTCCTGCTCCTCTTAGCATGATAAAGAAGATTCAAAGAGAGTGAGATGCCAGCTCCTTTCATTCAGTCAGTAGCTTCAATCATTTCTGGTATATGAATAACATGATGTTTTTCAATGGCAAAAATCAATGAATATTGTAAATGCACAAACAGTAATTTCTCCGCATTGCAAGGTGCAATTCTGAAATTTTTTGCTTTTTCCTGCTCCTCTTAGCATGATAAAGAAGATTCAAAGAGAGTGAGATGCCAGCTCCTTTCATTCAGTCAGTAGCTTCAATCATTTCTGGACGTTTTTCAATGGCAAAAATCAATGAATATTGTAAATGCACAAACAGTAATTTCTCCGCATTGCAAGATGCAATTCTGAAATTTTTTGCTTTTTCCTGCTCCTCTTAGCATGATAAAGAAGATTCAAAGAGAGTGAGATGCCAGCTCCTTTCATTCAGTCAGTAGCTTCAGTCATTTCTGGACGTTTTTCAATGCAAAAATCAATGAATATTGTAAATGCACAAACAGTAATTTCTCCGCATTGCAAGGTGCAATTCTGAAATTTTTTGCTTTTTCCTGCTCCTCTTAGCATGATAAAGAAGATTCAAAGAGAGTGAGATGCCAGCTCCTTTCATTCAGTCAGTAGCTTCAATCATTTCTGGTATATGAATAACATGATGTTTTTCAATGGCAAAAATCAATGAATATTGTAAATGCACAAACAGTAATTTCTCCGCATTGCAAGGTGCAATTCTGAAATTTTTTGCTTTTTCCTGCTCCTCTTAGCATGATAAAGAAGATTCAAAGAGAGTGAGATGCCAGCTCCTTTCATTCAGTCAGTAGCTTCAATCATTTCTGGATGTTTTTCAATGGCAAAAATCAATGAATATTATAAATGCACAAACAGTAATTTCTCCGCATTGCAAGGTGCAATTCTGAAATTTCTTGCATTTTCCTGCTCCTCTTAGCATGATAAAGAAGATTCAAAGAGAGTGAGATGCCAGCTCCTTTCATTCAGTCAGTAGCTTCAATCATTTCTGGACGTTTTTCAATGGCAAAAATCAATGAATATTGTAAATGCACAAACAGTAATTTCTCCGCATTGCAAGGTGCAATTCTGAAATTTTTTGCTTTTTCCTGCTCCTCTTAGCATGATAAAGAAGATTCAAAGAGAGTGAGATGCCAGCTCCTTTCATTCAGTCAGTAGCTTCAAACATTTCTGGTATATGAATAACATGATGTTTTTCAATGGCAAAAATCAATGAATATTGTAAATGCACAAACAGTAATTTCTCCGCATTGCAAGGTGCAATTCTGAAATTTTTTGCTTTTTCCTGCTCCTCTTAGCATGATAAAGAAGATTCAAAGAGAGTGAGATGCCAGCTCCTTTCATTCAGTCAGTAGCTTCAATCATTTCTGGACGTTTTTCAATGGCAAAAATCAATGAATATTGTAAATGCACAAACAGTAATTTCTCCGCATTGCAAGGTGCAATTCTGAAATTTTTTGCTTTTTCCTGCTCCTATTAGCATGATAAAGAAGATTCAAAGAGAGTGAGATGCCAGCTTCTTTCATTGTCAGTAGCTTCAAACATTTCTGGGATATGAATAACATGATGTTTTTCAATGGCAAAAATTAATGAATATTGTAAATGCACAAACAGTAATTTCTCCGCATTGCAAGGTGCAATTCTGAAATTTTTTGCTTTTTCCTGCTCCTCTTAGCATGATAAAGAAGATTCAAAGAGAGTGAGATGCCAGCTCCTTTCATTCAGTCAGTAGCTTCAATCATTTCTGGACGTTTTTCAATGGCAAAAATCAATGAATATTGTAAATGCACAAACAGTAATTTCTCCGCATTGCAAGGTGCAATTCTGAAATTTTTTGCTTTTTCCTGCTCCTCTTAGCATGATAAAGAAGATTCAAAGAGAGTGAGATGCCAGCTCCTTTCATTCAGTCAGTAGCTTCAATCATTTCTGGTATATGAATAACATGATGTTTTTCAATGGCAAAAATCAATGAATATTGTAAATGCACAAACAGTAATTTCTCCGCATTGCAAGGTGCAATTCTGAAATTTTTTGCTTTTTCCTGCTCCTCTTAGCATGATAAAGAAGATTCAAAGAGAGTGAGATGCCAGCTCCTTTTATTCAGTCAGTAGCTTCAATCATTTCTGGACGTTTTTCAATGGCAAAAATCAATGAATATTGTAAATGCACAAACAGTAATTTCTCCGCATTGCAAGGTGCAATTTTGAAATTTTTTGCTTTTTCCTGCTCCTCTTAGCATGATAAAGAAGATTCAAAGAGAGTGAGATGCCAGCTCCTTTCATTCAGTCAGTAGCTTCAGTCATTTCTGGACGTTTTTCAATGGCAAAAATCAATGAATATTGTAAATGCACAAACAGTAATTTCTCCGCATTGCAAGGTGCAATTCTGAAATTTTTTGCTTTTTCCTGCTCCTCTTAGCATGATAAAGAAGATTCAAAGAGAGTGAGATGCCAGCTCCTTTCATTCAGTCAGTAGCTTCAAACATTTCTGGTATAAACATTTCTGGACGTTTTTCAATGGCAAAAATCAATGAATATTGTAAATGCACAAACAGTAATATCTCCACATTGCAAGGTGCAATTCTGAAATTTTTTGCTTTTTCCTGCTAATCCTAGCATGATAAAGAAGATTCAAATAGAGTGAGATGCCAGCTCCTTTCATTCAGTCAGTAGCTTCAAACATTTCTGGACGTTTTTCAATGGCAAAATTCAATGAATATTGTAAATGCACAAACAGTAATATCTCCACATTGCCAGGTGCAATTCTGAAATTTTTTGCTTTTTCCTGCTAATTCTAGCATGATAAAGAAGATTCAAAGAGAGTGAGATGCCAGCTCCTTTCATTCAGTCAGTAGCTTCAATCATTTCTGGACGTTTTTCAATGGCAAAAATCAATGAATATTGTAAATGCACAAACAGTAATTTCTCCGCATTGCAAGGTGCAATTCTGAAATTTTTTGCTTTTTCCTGCTCCTCTTAGCATGATAAAGAAGATTCAAAGAGAGTGAGATGCCAGCTCCTTTCATTCAGTCAGTAGCTTCAATCATTTCTGGACGTTTTTCAATGGCAAAAATCAATGAATATTGTAAATGCACAAACAGTAATTTCTCCGCATTGCAAGGTGCAATTCTGAAATTTTTTGCTTTTTCCTGCTCCTCTTAGCATGATAAAGAAGATTCAAAGAGAGTGAGATGCCAGCTCCTTTCATTCAGTCAGTAGCTTCAATCATTTCTGGTATATGAATAACATGATGTTTTTCAATGGCAAAAATCAATGAATATTGTAAATGCACAAACAGTAATTTCTCCGCATTGCAAGGTGCAATTCTGAAATTTTTTGCTTTTTCCTGCTCCTCTTAGCATGATAAAGAAGATTCAAAGAGAGTGAGATGCCAGCTCCTTTCATTCAGTCAGTAGCTTCAATCATTTCTGGACGTTTTTCAATGGCAAAAATCAATGAATATTGTAAATGCACAAACAGTAATTTCTCCGCATTGCAAGATGCAATTCTGAAATTTTTTGCTTTTTCCTGCTCCTCTTAGCATGATAAAGAAGATTCAAAGAGAGTGAGATGCCAGCTCCTTTCATTCAGTCAGTAGCTTCAGTCATTTCTGGACGTTTTTCAATGCAAAAATCAATGAATATTGTAAATGCACAAACAGTAATTTCTCCGCATTGCAAGGTGCAATTCTGAAATTTTTTGCTTTTTCCTGCTCCTCTTAGCATGATAAAGAAGATTCAAAGAGAGTGAGATGCCAGCTCCTTTCATTCAGTCAGTAGCTTCAATCATTTCTGGTATATGAATAACATGATGTTTTTCAATGGCAAAAATCAATGAATATTGTAAATGCACAAACAGTAATTTCTCCGCATTGCAAGGTGCAATTCTGAAATTTTTTGCTTTTTCCTGCTCCTCTTAGCATGATAAAGAAGATTCAAAGAGAGTGAGATGCCAGCTCCTTTCATTCAGTCAGTAGCTTCAATCATTTCTGGATGTTTTTCAATGGCAAAAATCAATGAATATTATAAATGCACAAACAGTAATTTCTCCGCATTGCAAGGTGCAATTCTGAAATTTCTTGCATTTTCCTGCTCCTCTTAGCATGATAAAGAAGATTCAAAGAGAGTGAGATGCCAGCTCCTTTCATTCAGTCAGTAGCTTCAATCATTTCTGGACGTTTTTCAATGGCAAAAATCAATGAATATTGTAAATGCACAAACAGTAATTTCTCCGCATTGCAAGGTGCAATTCTGAAATTTTTTGCTTTTTCCTGCTCCTCTTAGCATGATAAAGAAGATTCAAAGAGAGTGAGATGCCAGCTCCTTTCATTCAGTCAGTAGCTTCAAACATTTCTGGTATATGAATAACATGATGTTTTTCAATGGCAAAAATCAATGAATATTGTAAATGCACAAACAGTAATTTCTCCGCATTGCAAGGTGCAATTCTGAAATTTTTTGCTTTTTCCTGCTCCTCTTAGCATGATAAAGAAGATTCAAAGAGAGTGAGATGCCAGCTCCTTTCATTCAGTCAGTAGCTTCAATCATTTCTGGACGTTTTTCAATGGCAAAAATCAATGAATATTGTAAATGCACAAACAGTAATTTCTCCGCATTGCAAGGTGCAATTCTGAAATTTTTTGCTTTTTCCTGCTCCTATTAGCATGATAAAGAAGATTCAAAGAGAGTGAGATGCCAGCTTCTTTCATTGTCAGTAGCTTCAAACATTTCTGGGATATGAATAACATGATGTTTTTCAATGGCAAAAATTAATGAATATTGTAAATGCACAAACAGTAATTTCTCCGCATTGCAAGGTGCAATTCTGAAATTTTTTGCTTTTTCCTGCTCCTCTTAGCATGATAAAGAAGATTCAAAGAGAGTGAGATGCCAGCTCCTTTCATTCAGTCAGTAGCTTCAATCATTTCTGGACGTTTTTCAATGGCAAAAATCAATGAATATTGTAAATGCACAAACAGTAATTTCTCCGCATTGCAAGGTGCAATTCTGAAATTTTTTGCTTTTTCCTGCTCCTCTTAGCATGATAAAGAAGATTCAAAGAGAGTGAGATGCCAGCTCCTTTCATTCAGTCAGTAGCTTCAATCATTTCTGGACGTTTTTCAATGGCAAAAATCAATGAATATTGTAAATGCACAAACAGTAATTTCTCCGCATTGCAAGGTGCAATTCTGAAATTTTTTGCTTTTTCCTGCTCCTCTTAGCATGATAAAGAAGATTCAAAGAGAGTGAGATGCCAGCTCCTTTCATTCAGTCAGTAGCTTCAATCATTTCTGGTATATGAATAACATGATGTTTTTCAATGGCAAAAATCAATGAATATTGTAAATGCACAAACAGTAATTTCTCCGCATTGCAAGTTGCAATTCTGAAATTTTTTGCTTTTTCCTGCTCCTCTTAGCATGATAAAGAAGATTCAAAGAGAGTGAGATTCCGGCTCCTTTCATTCAGTCAGTAGCTTCAATCATTTCTGGACGTTTTTCAAAGGCAAAAATCAATGAATATTGTAAATGCACAAACAGTAATTTCTCCGCATTGCAAGGTGCAATTCTGAAATTTTTTGCTTTTTCCTGCTCCTCTTAGCATGATAAAGAAGATTCAAAGAGAGTGAGATGCCAGCTCCTTTCATTCAGTCAGTAGCTTCAATCATTTCTGGACGTTTTTCAATGGCAAAAATCAATGAATATTGTAAATGCACAAACAGTAATTTCTCCGCATTGCAAGATGAAATTCTGAAATTTTTTGCTTTTTCCTGCTCCTCTTAGCATGATAAAGAAGATTCAAAGAGAGTGAGATGCCAGCTCCTTTCATTCAGTCAGTAGCTTCAATCATTTCTGGACGTTTTTCAATGGCAAAAATCAATGAATATTGTAAATGCACAAACAGTAATTTCTCCGCATTGCAAGGTGCAATTCTGAAATTTTTTGCTTTTTCCTGCTCCTCTTAGCATGATAAAGAAGATTCAAAGAGAGTGAGATGCCAGCTCCTTTCATTCAGTCAGTAGCTTCAATCATTTCTGGTATATGAATAACATGATGTTTTTCAATGGCAAAAATCAATGAATATTGTAAATGCACAAACAGTAATTTCTCCGCATTGCAAGGTGCAATTCTGAAATTTTTTGCTTTTTCCTGCTCCTCTTAGCATGATAAAGAAGATTCAAAGAGAGTGAGATGCCAGCTCCTTTCATTCAGTCAGTAGCTTCAATCATTTCTGGACGTTTTTCAATGGCAAAAATCAATGAATATTGTAAATGCACAAACAGTAATTTCTCCGCATTGCAAGGTGCAATTCTGAAATTTTTTGCTTTTTCCTGCTCCTCTTAGCATGATAAAGAAGATTCAAAGAGAGTGAGATGCCAGCTCCTTTCATTCAGTCAGTAGCTTCAGTCATTTCTGGAAGTTTTTCAATGGCAAAAATCAATGAATATTGTAAATGCACAAACAGTAATTTCTCCGCATTGCAAGGTGCAATTCTGAAATTTTTTGCTTTTTCCTGCTCCTCTTAGCATGATAAAGAAGATTCAAAGAGAGTGAGATGCCAGCTCCTTTCATTCAGTCAGTAGCTTCAAACATTTCTGGTATAAACATTTCTGGACGTTTTTCAATGGCAAAAATCAATGAATATTGTAAATGCACAAACAGTAATATCTCCACATTGCAAGGTGCAATGCTGAAATTTTTTTTGCTTTTTCCTGCTAATCCTAGCATGATAAAGAAGATTCAAATAGAGTGAGATGCCAGCTCCTTTCATTCAGTCAGTAGCTTCAAACATTTCTGGACGTTTTTCAATGGCAAAAATCAATGAATATTGTAAATGCACAAACAGTAATATCTCCACATTGCAAGGTGCAATTCTGAAATTTTTTGCTTTTTCCTGCTAATCCTAGCATGATAAAGAAGATTCAAAGAGAGTGAGATGTCAGCTCCTTTCATTCAGTCAGTAGCTTCAAACATTTCTGGTATATGAATAACATGATGTTTTTCAATGGCAAAAATCAATGAATATTGTAAATGCACAAACAGTAATATCTCCACATTGCAAGGTGCAATTCTGAAATTTTTTGCTTTTTCCTGCTAATCCTAGCATGATAAAGAAGATTCAAAGAGAGTGAGATGCCAGCTCCTTTCATTCAGTCAGTAGCTTCAAACATTTCTGGACGTTTTTCAATGGCAAAAATCAATGAATATTATAAATGCACAAACAGTAATTTCTCCGCATTGCAAGGTGCAATTCTGAAATTTCTTGCATTTTCCTGCTCCTCTTAGCATGATAAAGAAGATTCAAAGAGAGTGAGATGCCAGCTCCTTTCATTCAGTCAGTAGCTTCAATCATTTCTGGACGTTTTTCAATGGCAAAAATCAATGAATATTGTAAATGCACAAACAGTAATTTCTCCGCATTGCAAGGTGCAATTCTGAAATTTTTTGCTTTTTCCTGCTCCTCTTAGCATGATAAAGAAGATTCAAAGAGAGTGAGATGCCAGCTCCTTTCATTCAGTCAGTAGCTTCAAACATTTCTGGTATATGAATAACATGATGTTTTTCAATGGCAAAAATCAATGAATATTGTAAATGCACAAACAGTAATTTCTCCGCATTGCAAGGTGCAATTCTGAAATTTTTTGCTTTTTCCTGCTCCTCTTAGCATGATAAAGAAGATTCAAAGAGAGTGAGATGCCAGCTCCTTTCATTCAGTCAGTAGCTTCAATCATTTCTGGACGTTTTTCAATGGCAAAAATCAATGAATATTGTAAATGCACAAACAGTAATTTCTCCGCATTGCAAGGTGCAATTCTGAAATTTTTTGCTTTTTCCTGCTCCTATTAGCATGATAAAGAAGATTCAAAGAGAGTGAGATGCCAGCTTCTTTCATTGTCAGTAGCTTCAAACATTTCTGGGATATGAATAACATGATGTTTTTCAATGGCAAAAATTAATGAATATTGTAAATGCACAAACAGTAATTTCTCCGCATTGCAAGGTGCAATTCTGAAATTTTTTGCTTTTTCCTGCTCCTCTTAGCATGATAAAGAAGATTCAAAGAGAGTGAGATGCCAGCTCCTTTCATTCAGTCAGTAGCTTCAATCATTTCTGGACGTTTTTCAATGGCAAAAATCAATGAATATTGTAAATGCACAAACAGTAATTTCTCCGCATTGCAAGGTGCAATTCTGAAATTTTTTGCTTTTTCCTGCTCCTCTTAGCATGATAAAGAAGATTCAAAGAGAGTGAGATGCCAGCTCCTTTCATTCAGTCAGTAGCTTCAATCATTTCTGGACGTTTTTCAATGGCAAAAATCAATGAATATTGTAAATGCACAAACAGTAATTTCTCCGCATTGCAAGGTGCAATTCTGAAATTTTTTGCTTTTTCCTGCTCCTCTTAGCATGATAAAGAAGATTCAAAGAGAGTGAGATGCCAGCTCCTTTCATTCAGTCAGTAGCTTCAATCATTTCTGGTATATGAATAACATGATGTTTTTCAATGGCAAAAATCAATGAATATTGTAAATGCACAAACAGTAATTTCTCCGCATTGCAAGTTGCAATTCTGAAATTTTTTGCTTTTTCCTGCTCCTCTTAGCATGATAAAGAAGATTCAAAGAGAGTGAGATTCCGGCTCCTTTCATTCAGTCAGTAGCTTCAATCATTTCTGGACGTTTTTCAATGGCAAAAATCAATGAATATTGTAAATGCACAAACAGTAATTTCTCCGCATTGCAAGGTGCAATTCTGAAATTTTTTGCTTTTTCCTGCTCCTCTTAGCATGATAAAGAAGATTCAAAGAGAGTGAGATGCCAGCTCCTTTCATTCAGTCAGTAGCTTCAATCATTTCTGGACGTTTTTCAATGGCAAAAATCAATGAATATTGTAAATGCACAAACAGTAATTTCTCCGCATTGCAAGATGAAATTCTGAAATTTTTTGCTTTTTCCTGCTCCTCTTAGCATGATAAAGAAGATTCAAAGAGAGTGAGATGCCAGCTCCTTTCATTCAGTCAGTAGCTTCAATCATTTCTGGACGTTTTTCAATGGCAAAAATCAATGAATATTGTAAATGCACAAACAGTAATTTCTCCGCATTGCAAGGTGCAATTCTGAAATTTTTTGCTTTTTCCTGCTCCTCTTAGCATGATAAAGAAGATTCAAAGAGAGTGAGATGCCAGCTCCTTTCATTCAGTCAGTAGCTTCAATCATTTCTGGTATATGAATAACATGATGTTTTTCAATGGCAAAAATCAATGAATATTGTAAATGCACAAACAGTAATTTCTCCGCATTGCAAGGTGCAATTCTGAAATTTTTTGCTTTTTCCTGCTCCTCTTAGCATGATAAAGAAGATTCAAAGAGAGTGAGATGCCAGCTCCTTTCATTCAGTCAGTAGCTTCAATCATTTCTGGACGTTTTTCAATGGCAAAAATCAATGAATATTGTAAATGCACAAACAGTAATTTCTCCGCATTGCAAGGTGCAATTCTGAAATTTTTTGCTTTTTCCTGCTCCTCTTAGCATGATAAAGAAGATTCAAAGAGAGTGAGATGCCAGCTCCTTTCATTCAGTCAGTAGCTTCAGTCATTTCTGGAAGTTTTTCAATGGCAAAAATCAATGAATATTGTAAATGCACAAACAGTAATTTCTCCGCATTGCAAGGTGCAATTCTGAAATTTTTTGCTTTTTCCTGCTCCTCTTAGCATGATAAAGAAGATTCAAAGAGAGTGAGATGCCAGCTCCTTTCATTCAGTCAGTAGCTTCAAACATTTCTGGTATAAACATTTCTGGACGTTTTTCAATGGCAAAAATCAATGAATATTGTAAATGCACAAACAGTAATATCTCCACATTGCAAGGTGCAATGCTGAAATTTTTTTTGCTTTTTCCTGCTAATCCTAGCATGATAAAGAAGATTCAAATAGAGTGAGATGCCAGCTCCTTTCATTCAGTCAGTAGCTTCAAACATTTCTGGACGTTTTTCAATGGCAAAAATCAATGAATATTGTAAATGCACAAACAGTAATATCTCCACATTGCAAGGTGCAATTCTGAAATTTTTTGCTTTTTCCTGCTAATCCTAGCATGATAAAGAAGATTCAAAGAGAGTGAGATGTCAGCTCCTTTCATTCAGTCAGTAGCTTCAAACATTTCTGGTATATGAATAACATGATGTTTTTCAATGGCAAAAATCAATGAATATTGTAAATGCACAAACAGTAATATCTCCACATTGCAAGGTGCAATTCTGAAATTTTTTGCTTTTTCCTGCTAATCCTAGCATGATAAAGAAGATTCAAAGAGAGTGAGATGCCAGCTCCTTTCATTCAGTCAGTAGCTTCAAACATTTCTGGACGTTTTTCAATGGCAAAAATCAATGAATATTGTAAATGCACAAACAGTAATATCTCCACATTGCAAGGTGCAATTCTGAAATTTTTTGCTTTTTCCTGCTACTCCTAGCATGATAAAGAAGATTCAAAGAGAGTGAGATGCCAGCTCCTTTCATTCAGTCAGTAGCTTCAATCATTTCTGGACGTTTTTCAATGGCAAAAATCAATGAATATTGTAAATGCACAAACAGTAATTTCTCCGCATTGCAAGGTGCAATTCTGAATTTTTTTGCTTTTTCCTGCTCCTCTTAGCATGGTAAAGAAGATTCAAAGAGAGTGAGATGCCAGCTCCTTTCATTCAGTCAGTAGCTTCAGTCATTTCTGGACGTTTTTCAATGGCAAAAATCAATGAATATTGTAAATGCACAAAAAGTAATTTCTCCGCATTGCAAGGTGCAATTCTGAAATTTTTTGCTTTTTCCTGCTCCTCTTAGCATGATAAAGAAGATTCAAAGAGAGTGAGATGCCAGCTCCTTTCATTCAGTCAGTAGCTTCAAACATTTCTGGTATAAACATTTCTGGACGTTTTTCAATGGCAAAAATCAATGAATATTGTAAATGCACAAACAGTAATATCTCCACATTGCAAGGTGCAATTCTGAAATTTTTTGCTTTTTCCTGCTAATCCTAGCATGATAAAGAAGATTCAAATAGAGTGAGATGCCAGCTCCTTTCATTCAGTCAGTAGCTTCAAACATTTCTGGACGTTTTTCAATGGCAAAATTCAATGAATATTGTAAATGCACAAACAGTAATATCTCCACATTGCAAGGTGCAATTCTGAAATTTTTTGCTTTTTCCTGCTAATCCTAGCATGATAAAGAAGATTCAAAGAGAGTGAGATGCCAGCTCCTTTCATTCAGTCAGTAGCTTCAATCATTTCTGGATGTTTTTCAATGGCAAAAATCAATGAATATTGTAAATGCACAAACAGTAATTTCTCCGCATTGCAAGGTGCAATTCTGAAATTTTTTGCTTTTTCCTGCTCCTCTTAGCATGATAAAGAAGATTCAAAGAGAGTGAGATGCCAGCTCCTTTCATTCAGTCAGTAGCTTCAATCATTTCTGGTATATGAATAACATGATGTTTTTCAATGGCAAAAATCAATGAATATTGTAAATGCACAAACAGTAATTTCTCCGCATTGCAAGGTGCAATTCTGAAATTTTTTGCTTTTTCCTGCTCCTCTTAGCATGATAAAGAAGATTCAAAGAGAGTGAGATGCCAGCTCCTTTCATTCAGTCAGTAGCTTCAAACATTTCTGGTATAAACATTTCTGGATGTTTTTCAATGGCAAAAATCAATGAATATTGTAAATGCACAAACAGTAATATCTCCACATTGCAAGGTGCAATGCTGAAATTTTTTGCTTTTTCCTGCTAATCCTAGGATGATAAAGAAGATTCAAATAGAGTGAGATGCCAGCTCCTTTCATTCAGTCAGTAGCTTCAAACATTTCTGGACGTTTTTCAATGGCAAAAATCAATGAATATTGTAAATGCACAAACAGTAATATCTCCACATTGCAAGGTGCAATTCTGAATTTTTTTGCTTTTTCCTGCTAATCCTAGCATGATAAAGAAGATTCAAAGAGAGTGAGATGTCAGCTCCTTTCATTCAGTCAGTAGCTTCAAACATTTCTGGTATATGAATAACATGATGTTTTTCAATGGCAAAAATCAATGAATATTGTAAATGCACAAACAGTAATATCTCCACATTGCAAGGTGCAATTCTGAAATTTTTTGCTTTTTCCTGCTAATCCTAGCATGATAAAGAAGATTCAAAGAGAGTGAGATGCCAGCTCCTTTCATTCAGTCAGTAGCTTCAAACATTTCTGGACGTTTTTCAATGGCAAAAATCAATGAATATTGTAAATGCACAAACAGTAATATCTCCACATTGCAAGGTGCAATTCTGAAATTTTTTGCTTTTTCCTGCTACTATTAGCATGATAAAGAAGATTCAAAGAGAGTGAGATGCCAGCTCCTTTCATTCAGTCAGTAGCTTCAAACATTTCTGGACGTTTTTCAATGGCAAAAATCAATGAATATTGTAAATGCACAAACAGTAATATCTCCACATTGCAAGGTGCAATTCTGAAATTTTTTGCTTTTTCCTGCTAATCCTAGCATGATAAAGAAGATTCAAAGAGAGTGAGATGCCAGCTCCTTTCATTCAGTCAGTAGCTTCAATCATTTCTGGACGTTTTTCAATGGCAAAAATCAATGAATATTGTAAATGCACAAACAGTAATTTCTCCGCATTGCAAGGTGCAATTCTGAAATTTTTTGCTTTTTCCTGCTCCTCTTAGCATGATAAAGAAGATTCAAAGAGAGTGAGATGCCAGCTCCTTTCATTCAGTCAGTAGCTTCAATCATTTCTGGACGTTTTTCAATGGCAAAAATCAATGAATATTGTAAATGCACAAACAGTAATTTCTCCGCATTGCAAGGTGCAATTCTGAAATTTTTTGCTTTTTCCTGCTCCTCTTAGCATGATAATGAAGATTCAAAGAGAGTGAGATGCCAGCTCCTTTCATTCAGTCAGTAGCTTCAATCATTTCTGGTATATGAATAATATGATGTTTTTCAATGGCAAAAATCAATGAATATTGTAAATGCACAAACAGTAATTTCTCCGCATTGCAAGTTGCAATTCTGAAATTTTTTGCTTTTTCCTGCTCCTCTTAGCATGATAAAGAAGATTCAAAGAGAGTGAGATGCCAGCTCCTTTCATTCAGTCAGTAGCTTCAATCATTTCTGGACGTTTTTCAATGGCAAAAATCATTGAATATTGTAAATGCACAAACAGTAATTTCTCCGCATTGCAAGGTGCAATTCTGAAATTTTTTGCTTTTTCCTGCTCCTCTTAGCATGATAAAGAAGATTCAAAGAGAGTGAGATGCCAGCTCCTTTCATTCAGTCAGTAGCTTCAATCATTTCTGGACGTTTTTCAATGGCAAAAATCAATGAATATTGTAAATGCACAAACAGTAATTTCTCCGCATTGCAAGGTGCAATTCTGAAATTTTTTGCTTTTTCCTGCTCCTCTTAGCATGATAAAGAAGATTCAAAGAGAGTGAGATGCCAGCTCCTTTCATTCAGTCAGTAGCTTCAATCATTTCTGGACGTTTTTCAATGGCAAAAATCAATGAATATTGTAAATGCACAAACAGTAATTTCTCCGCATTGCAAGGTGCAATTCTGAAATTTTTTGCTTTTTCCTGCTCCTCTTAGCATGATAAAGAAGATTCAAAGAGAGTGAGATGCCAGCTCCTTTCATTCAGTCAGTAGCTTCAATCATTTCTGGTATATGAATAACATGATGTTTTTCAATGGCAAAAATCAATGAATATTGTAAATGCACAAACAGTAATTTCTCCGCATTGCAAGGTGCAATTCTGAAATTTTTTGCTTTTTCCTGCTCCTCTTAGCATGATAAAGAAGATTCAAAGAGCGTGAGATGCCAGCTCCTTTCATTCAGTCAGTAGCTTCAATCATTTCTGGATGTTTTTCAATGGCAAAAATCAATGAATATTGTAAATGCACAAACAGTAATTTCTCCGCATTGCAAGGTGCAATTCTGAAATTTTTTGCTTTTTCCTGCTCCTCTTAGCATGATAAAGAAGATTCAAAGAGAGTGAGATGCCAGCTCCTTTCATTCAGTCAGTAGCTTCAGTCATTTCTGGACGTTTTTCAATGGCAAAAATCAATGAATATTGTAAATGCACAAACAGTAATTTCTCCGCATTGCAACGTGCAATTCTGAAATTTTTTGCTTTTTCCTGCTCCTCTTAGCATGATAAAGAAGATTCAAAGAGAGTGAGATGCCAGCTCCTTTCATTCAGTCAGTAGCTTCAAACATTTCTGGTATAAACATTTCTGGACGTTTTTCAATGGCAAAAATCAATGAATATTGTAAATGCACAAACAGTAATATCTCCACATTGCAAGGTGCAATTCTGAAATTTTTTGCTTTTTCCTGCTAATCCTAGCATGATAAAGAAGATTCAAATAGAGTGAGATGCCAGCTCCTTTCATTCAGTCAGTAGCTTCAAACATTTCTGGACGTTTTTCAATGGCAAAATTCAATGAATATTGTAAATGCACAAACAGTAATATCTCCACATTGCAAGGTGCAATTCTGAAATTTTTTGCTTTTTCCTGCTAATCCTAGCATGATAAAGAAGATTCAAAGAGAGTGAGATGCCAGCTCCTTTCATTCAGTCAGTAGCTTCAATCATTTCTGGACGTTTTTCAATGGCAAAAATCAATGAATATTGTAAATGCACAAACAGTAATTTCTCCGCATTGCAAGGTGCAATTCTGAAATTTTTTGCTTTTTCCTGCTCCTCTTAGCATGATAAAGAAGATTCAAAGAGAGTGAGATGCCAGCTCCTTTCATTCAGTCAGTAGCTTCAATCATTTCTGGACGTTTTTCAATGGCAAAAATCAATGAATATTGTAACTGCACAAACAGTAATTTCTCCGCATTGCAAGGTGCAATTCTGAAATTTTTTGCTTTTTCCTGCTCCTCTTAGCATGATAAAGAAGATTCAAAGAGAGTGAGATGCCAGCTCCTTTCATTCAGTCAGTAGCTTCAATCATTTCTGGTATATGAATAACATGATGTTTTTCAATGGCAAAAATCAATGAATATTGTAAATGCACAAACAGTAATTTCTCCGCATTGCAAGGTGCAATTCTGAAATTTTTTGCTTTTTCCTGCTCCTCTTAGCATGATAAAGAAGATTCAAAGAGAGTGAGATGTCAGCTCCTTTCATTCAGTCAGTAGCTTCAATCATTTCTGGACGTTTTTCAATGGCAAAAATCAATGAATATTGTAAATGCACAAACAGTAATTTCTCCGCATTGCAAGGTGCAATTCTGAAATTTTTTGCTTTTTCCTGCTCCTCTTAGCATGATAAAGAAGATTCTAAGAGAGTGAGATGCCAGCTCCTTTCATTCAGTCAGTAGCTTCAATCATTTCTGGACGTTTTTCAATGGCAAAAATCAATGAATATTGTAAATGCACAAACAGTAATTTCTCCGCATTGCAAGGTGCAGTTCTGAATTTTTTTGCTTTTTCCTGATCCTCTTAGCATGATAAAGAAGATTCAAAGAGAGTGAGATGCCAGTTCCTTTCATTCAGTCAGTAGCTTCAATCATTTCTGGTATATGAATAACATGATGTTTTTCAATGGCAAAAATCAATGAATATTGTAAATGCACAAACAGTAATTTCTCCGCATTGCAAGGTGCAATTCTGAAATTTTTTGCTTTTTCCTGCTCCTCTTAGCATGATAAAGAAGATTCAAAGAGAGTGAGATGCCAGCTCCTTTCATTCAGTCAGTAGCTTCAAACATTTCTGGTATATGAATAACATGATGTTTTTCAATGGCAAAAATCAATGAATATTGTAAATGCACAAACAGTAATTTCTCCGCATTGCAAGGTGCAATTCTGAAATTTTTTGCTTTTTCCTGCTCCTCTTAGCATGATAAAGAAGATTCAAAGAGAGTGAGATGCCAGCTCCTTTCATTCAGTCAGTAGCTTCAATCATTTCTGGACGTTTTTCAATGGCAAAAATCAATGAATATTGTAAATGCACAAACAGTAATTTCTCCGCATTGCAAGGTGCAATTCTGAAATTTTTTGCTTTTTCCTGCTCCTCTTAGCATGATAAAGAAGATTCAAAGAGAGTGAGATGCCAGCTCCTTTCATTCAGTCAGTAGCTTCAGTCATTTCTGGACGTTTTTCAATGGCAAAAATCAATGAATATTGTAAATGCACAAACAGTAATTTCTCCGCATTGCAAGGTGCAATTCTGAAATTTTTTGCTTTTTCCTGCTCCTCTTAGCATGATAAAGAAGATTCAAAGAGAGTGAGATGCCAGCTCCTTTCATTCAGTCAGTAGCTTCAAACATTTCTGGTATAAACATTTCTGGACGTTTTTCAATGGCAAAAATCAATGAATATTGTAAATGCACAAACAGTAATATCTCCACATTGCAAGGTGCAATTCTGAAATTTTTTGCTTTTTCCTGCTAATCCTAGCATGATAAAGAAGATTCAAATAGAGTGAGATGCCAGCTCCTTTCATTCAGTCAGTAGCTTCAAACATTTCTGGACGTTTTTCAATGGCAAAATTCAATGAATATTGTAAATGCACAAACAGTAATATCTCCACATTGCAAGGTGCAATTCTGAAATTTTTTGCTTTTTCCTGCTAATCCTAGCATGATAAAGAAGATTCAAAGAGAGTGAGATGCCAGCTCCTTTCATTCAGTCAGTAGCTTCAATCATTTCTGGACGTTTTTCAATGGCAAAAATCAATGAATATTGTAAATGCACAAACAGTAATTTCTCCGCATTGCAAGGTGCAATTCTGAAATTTTTTGCTTTTTCCTGCTCCTCTTAGCATGATAAAGAAGATTCAAAGAGAGTGAGATGCCAGCTCCTTTCATTCAGTCAGTAGCTTCAATCATTTCTGGACGTTTTTCAATGGCAAAAATCAATGAATATTGTAAATGCACAAACAGTAATTTCTCCGCATTGCAAGGTGCAATTCTGAAATTTTTTGCTTTTTCCTGCTCCTCTTAGCATGATAAAGAAGATTCAAAGAGAGTGAGATGCCAGCTCCTTTCATTCAGTCAGTAGCTTCAATCATTTCTGGTATATGAATAACATGATGTTTTTCAATGGCAAAAATCAATGAATATTGTAAATGCACAAACAGTAATTTCTCCGCATTGCAAGGTGCAATTCTGAAATTTTTTGCTTTTTCCTGCTCCTCTTAGCATGATAAAGAAGATTCAAAGAGAGTGAGATGCCAGCTCCTTTCATTCAGTCAGTAGCTTCAATCATTTCTGGACGTTTTTCAATGGCAAAAATCAATGAATATTGTAAATGCCCAAACAGTAATTTCTCCGCATTGCAAGGTGCAATTCTGAAATTTTTTGCTTTTTCCTGCTCCTCTTAGCATGATAAAGAAGATTCAAAGAGAGTGAGATGCCAGCTCCTTTCATTCAGTCAGTAGCTTCAGTCATTTCTGGACGTTTTTCAATGGCAAAAATCAATGAATATTGTAAATGCACAAACAGTAATTTCTCCGCATTGCAAGGTGCAATTCTGAAATTTTTTGCTTTTTCCTGCTCCTCTTAGCATGATAAAGAAGATTCAAAGAGAGTGAGATGCCAGCTCCTTTCATTCAGTCAGTAGCTTCAATCATTTCTGGACGTTTTTCAATGGCAAAAATCAATGAATATTGTAAATGCACAAACAGTAATTTCTCCGTATTGCAAGGTGCAATTCTGAAATTTTTTGCTTTTTCCTGCTCCACTTAGCATGATAAAGAAGATTCAAAGAGAGTGAGATGCCAGCTCCTTTCATTCAGTCAGTAGCTTCAATCATTTCTGGACGTTTTTCAATGGCAAAAATCAATGAATATTGTAAATGCACAAACAGTAATTTCTCCGCATTGCAAATTGCAATTCTGAAATTTTTTGCTTTTTCCTGCTCCTCTTAGCATGATAAAGAAGATTCAAAGAGAGTGAGATGCCAGCTCCTTTCATTCAGTCAGTAGCTTCAATCATTTCTGGACGTTTTTCAATGGCAAAAATCAATGAATATTGTAAATGCACAAACAGTAATTTCTCCGCATTGCAAGGTGCAATTCTGAAATTTTTTGCTTTTTCCTGCTCCTCTTAGCATGATAAAGAAGATTCAAAGAGAATGAGATGCCAGCTCCTTTCATTCAGTCAGTAGCTTCAATCATTTCTGGTATATGAATAACATGATGTTTTTCAATGGCAAAAATCAATGAATATTGTAAATGCACAAACAGTAATTTCTCCGCATTGCAAGGTGCAATTCTGAAATTTTTTGCTTTTTCCTGCTCCTCTTAGCATGATAAAGAAGATTCAAAGAGAGTGAGATGCCAGCTCCTTTCATTCAGTCAGTAGCTTCAATCATTTCTGGATGTTTTTCAATGGCAAAAATCAATGAATATTGTAAATGCACAAACAGTAATTTCTCCGCATTGCAAGGTGCAATTCTGAAATTTTTTGCTTTTTCCTGCTCCTCTTAGCATGATAAAGAAGATTCAGAGAGTGAGATGCCAGCTCCTTTCATTCAGTCAGTAGCTTCAGTCATTTCTGGACGTTTTTCAATGGCAAAAATCAATGAATATTGTAAATGCACAAACAGTAATTTCTCCGCATTGCAAGGTGCAATTCTGAAATTTTTTGCTTTTTCCTGCTCCTCTTAGCATGATAAAGAAGATTCAAAGAGAGTGAGATGCCAGCTCCTTTCATTCAGTCAGTAGCTTCAAACATTTCTGGTATAAACATTTCTGGACGTTTTTCAATGGCAAAAATCAATGAATATTGTAAATGCACAAACAGTAATATCTCCACATTGCAAGGTGCAATTCTGAAATTTTTTGCTTTTTCCTGCTCCTCTTAGCATGATAAAGAAGATTCAAAGAGAGTGAGATGCCAGCTCCTTTCATTCAGTCAGTAGCTTCAATCATTTCTGGACGTTTTTCAATGGCAAAAATCAATGAATATTGTAAATGCACAAACAGTAATTTCTCCGCATTGCAAGGTGCAATTCTGAAATTTTTTGCTTTTTCCTGCTCCTCTTAGCATGATAAAGAAGATTCAAAGAGAGTGAGATGCCAGCTCCTTTCATTCAGTCAGTAGCTTCAATCATTTCTGGTATATGAATAACATGATGTTTTTCAATGGCAAAAATCAATGAATATTGTAAATGCACAAACAGTAATTTCTCCGCATTGCAAGGTGCAATTCTGAAATTTTTTGCTTTTTCCTGCTCCTCTTAGCATGATAAAGAAGATTCAAAGAGAGTGAGATGCCAGCTCTTTTCATTCAGTCAGTAGCTTCAATCATTTCTGGACGTTTTTCAATGGCAAAAATCAATGAATATTGTAAATGCACAAACAGTAATTTCTCCGCATTGCAAGGTGCAATTCTGAAATTTTTTGCTTTTTCCTGCTCCTCTTAGCATGATAAAGAAGATTCAAAGAGAGTGAGATGCCAGCTCCTTTCATTCAGTCAGTAGCTTCAGTCATTTCTGGACGTTTTTCAATGGCAAAAATCAATGAATATTGTAAATGCACAAACAGTAATTTCTCCGCATTGCAAGGTGCAATTCTGAAATTCTTTGCTTTTTCCTGCTCCTCTTAGCATGATAAAGAAGATTCAAAGAGAGTGAGATGCCAGCTCCTTTCATTCAGTCAGTAGCTTCAAACATTTCTGGTATAAACATTTCTGGACGTTTTTCAATGGCAAAAATCAATGAATATTGTAAATGCACAAACAGTAATATCTCCACATTGCAAGGTGCAATTCTGAAATTTTTTGCTTTTTCCTGCTAATCCTAGCATGGTAAAGAAGATTCAAATAGAGTGAGATGCCAGCTCCTTTCATTCAGTCAGTAGCTTCAAACATTTCTGGACGTTTTTCAATGGCAAAAATCAATGAATATTGTAAATGCACAAACAGTAATATCTCCACATTGCAAGGTTCAATTCTGAAATTTTTTGCTTTTTCCTGCTAATCCTAGCATGATAAAGAAGATTCAAAGAGAATGAGATGCCAGCTCCTTTCATTCAGTCAGTAGCTTCAAACATTTCTGGTATATGAATAACATGATGTTTTTCAATGGCAAAAATCAATGAATATTGTAAATGCACAAACAGTAATATCTCCATATTGCAAGGTGCAATTCTGAAATTTTTTGCTTTTTCCTGCTAATCCTAGCATGATAAAGAAGATTCAAAGAGAGTGAGATGCCAGCTCCTTTCATTCAGTCAGTAGCTTCAAACATTTCTGGACGTTTTTCAATGGCAAAAATCAATGAATATTGTAAATGCACAAACAGTAATATCTCCACATTGCAAGGTGCAATTCTGAAATTTTTTGCTTTTTCCTGCTACTCCTAGCATGATAAAGAAGATTCAAAGAGAGTGAGATGCCAGCTCCTTTCATTCAGTCAGTAGCTTCAAACATTTCTGGACGTTTTTCAATGGCAAAAATCAATGAATATTGTAAATGCACAAACAGTAATATCTCCACATTGCAAGGTGCAATTCTGAAATTTTTTGCTTTTTCCTGCTAATCCTAGCATGATAAAGAAGATTCAAAGAGAGTGAGATGCCAGCTCCTTTCATTCAGTCAGTAGCTTCAAACATTTCTGGACGTTTTTCAATGGCAAAAATCTATGAATATTGTAAATGCACAAACAGTAATTTCTCCGCATTGCAAGGTGCAATTCTGAAATTTTTTGCTTTTTCCTGCTCCTCTTAGCATGATAAAGATTCAAAGAGAGTGAGATGCCAGCTCCTTTCATTCAGTCAGTAGCTTCAATCATTTCTGGACGTTTTTCAATGGCAAAAATCAATGAATATTGTAAATGCACAAGCAGTAATTTCTCCGCATTGCAAGGTGCAATTCTGAAATTTTTTGCTTTTTCCTGCTCCTCTTAGCATGATAAAGAAGATTCAAAGAGAGTGAGATGCCAGCTCCTTTCATTCAGTCAGTAGCTTCAATCATTTCTGGACGTTTTTCAATGGCAAAAATCAATGAATATTGTAAATGCACAAACAGTAATTTCTCCGCATTGCAAGGTGCAATTCTGAAATTTTTTGCTTTTTCCTGCTCCTCTTAGCATGAAAAAGAAGATTCAAAGAGAATGAGATGCCCGCTCCTTTCATTCAGTCAGTAGCTTCAATCATTTCTGGTATATGAATAACATGATGTTTTTCAATGGCAAAAATCAATGAATATTGTAAATGCACAAACAGTAATTTCTCCGCATTGCAAGGTGCAATTCTGAATTTTTTTGCTTTTTCCTGCTCCTCTTAGCATGATAAAGAAGATTCAAAGAGAGTGAGATGCCAGCTCCTTTCATTCAGTCAGTAGCTTCAATCATTTCTGGACGTTTTTCAATGGCAAAAATCAATGAATATTGTAAATGCACAAACAGTAATTTCTCCGCATTGCAAGGTGCAATTCTGAAATTTTTTGCTTTTTCCTGCTCCTCTTAGCATGATAAAGAAGATTCAAAGAGAGTGAGATGCCAGCTCCTTTCATTCAGTCAGTAGCTTCAAACATTTCTGGTATATGAATAACATGATGTTTTTCAATGGCAAAAATCAATGAATATTGTAAATGCACAAACAGTAATTTCTCCGCATTGCAAGGTGCAATTCTGAAATTTTTTGCTTTTTCCTGCTCCTCTTAGCATGATAAAGAAGATTCAAAGAGAGTGAGATGCCAGCTCCTTTCATTCAGTCAGTAGCTTCAATCTTTTCTGGACGTTTTTCAATGGCAAAAATCAATGAATATTGTAAATGCACAAACAGTAATTTCTCCGCATTGCAAGGTGCAATTCTGAAATTTTTTGCTTTTTCCTGCTCCTCTTAGCATGATAAAGAAGATTCAAAGAGAGTGAGATGCCAGCTCCTTTCATTCAGTCAGTAGCTTCAATCATTTCTGGTATATGAATAACATGATGTTTTTCAATGGCAAAAATCAATGAATATTGTAAATGCACAAACAGTAATTTCTCCGCATTGCAAGGTGCAATTCTGAAATTTTTTGCTTTTTCCTGCTCCTCTTAGCATGGTAAAGAAGATTCAAAGAGAGTGAGATGCCAGCTCCTTTCATTCAGTCAGTAGCTTCAATCATTTCTGGACGTTTTTCAATGGCAAAAATCAATGAATATTGTAAATGCACAAACAGTAATTTCTCCGCATTGCAAGGTGCAATTCTGAAATTTTTTGCTTTTTCCTGCTCCTCTTAGCATGATAAAGAAGATTCAAAGAGAGTGAGATGCCAGCTCCTTTCATTCAGTCAGTAGCTTCAATCATTTCTGGGTATGAATAACATGATGTTTTTCAATGGCAAAAATCAATGAATATTGTAAATGCACAAACAGTAATTTCTCCACATTGCAAGGTGCAATTCTGAAATTTTTTGCTTTTTCCTGCTCCTCTTAGCATGATAAAGAAGATTCAAAGAGAGTGAGATGCCAGCTCCTTTCATTCAGTCAGTAGCTTCAATCATTTCTGGACGTTTTTCAATGGCAAAAATCAATGAATATTGAAAATGCACAAACAGTAATTTCTCCGCATTGCAAGGTGCAATTCTGAATTTTTTTGCTTTTTCCTGCTCCTCTTAGCATGATAAAGAAGATTCAAAGAGAGTGAGATGCCAGCTCCTTTCATTCAGTCAGTAACTTCAAACATTTCTGGTATAAACATTTCTGGACGTTTTTCAATGGCAAAAATCAATGAATATTGTAAATGCACAAACAGTAATATCTCCACATTGCAAGGTGCAATTCTGAAATTTTTTGCTTTTTCCTGCTAATCCTAGCATGATAAAGAATATTCAAATAGAGTGAGATGCCAGCTCCTTTCATTCAGTCAGTAGCTTCAAACATTTCTGGACGTTTTTCAATGGCAAAAATCAATGAATATTGTAAATGCACAAACAGTAATATCTCCACATTGCAAGGTGCAATTCTGAAATTTTTTGCTTTTTCCTGCTAATCCTAGCATGATAAAGAAGATTCAAAGAGAGTGAGATGCCAGGTCCTTTCATTCAGTCAGTAGCCTCAAACATTTCTGCTATATGAATAACATGATGTTTTTTAATGGCAAAAATCAATGAATATTGTAAATGCACAAACAGTAATATCTCCACATTGCAAGGTGCAATTCTGAAATTTTTTGCTTTTTCCTGCTAATCCTAGCATGATAAAGAAGATTCAAAGAGAGTGAGATGCCAGCTCCTTTCATTCAGTAAGTAGCTTCAAACATTTCTGGACGTTTTTCAATGGCAAAAATCAATGAATATTGTAAATGCACAAACAGTAATATCTCCACATTGCAAGGTGCAATTCTGAAATTTTTTGCTTTTTCCTGCTACTCCTAGCATGATAAAGAAGATTCAAAGAGAGTGAGATGCCAGCTCCTTTCATTCAGTCAGTAGCTTCAAACATTTCTGTACGTTTTTCAATGGCAAAAATCAATGAATATTGTAAATGCACAAACAGTAATATCTCCACATTGCAAGGTGCAATTCTGAAATTTTTTGCTTTTTCCTGCTAATCCTAGCATGATAAAGAAGATTCAAAGAGAGTGAGATGCCAGCTCCTTTCATTCAGTCAGTAGCTTCAAACATTTCTGGACGTTTTTCAATGGCAAAAATCAATGAATATTGTAAATGCACAAACAGTAATATCTCCACATTGCAAGGTGCAATTCTGAAATTTTTTGCTTTTTCCTGCTAATCCTAGCATGAAAAAGAAGATTCAAAGAGAGTGAGATGCCAGCTCCTTTCATTCAGTCAGTAGCTTCAATCATTTCTGGACGTTTTTCAATGGCAAAAATCAATGAATATTGTAAATGCACAAACAGTAATTTCTCCGCATTGCAAGGTGCAATTCTGAAATTTTTTGCTTTTTCCTGCTCCTCTTAGCATGATAAAGAAGATTCAAAGAGAGTGAGATGCCCGCTCCTTTCATTCAGTCAGTAGCTTCAATCATTTCTGGTATATGAATAACATGATGTTTTTCAATGGCAAAAATCAATGAATATTGTAAATGCACAAACAGTAATTTCTCCGCATTGCAAGGTGCAATTCTGAATTTTTTTGCTTTTTCCTGCTCCTCTTAGCATGATAAAGAAGATTCAAAGAGAGTGAGATGCCAGCTCCTTTCATTCAGTCAGTAGCTTCAATCATTTCTGGACGTTTTTCAATGGCAAAAATCAATGAATATTGTAAATGCACAAACAGTAATTTCTCCGCATTGCAAGGTGCAATTCTGAAATTTTTTGCTTTTTCCTGCTCCTCTTAGCATGATAAAGAAGATTCAAAGAGAGTGAGATGCCAGCTCCTTTCATTCAGTCAGTAGCTTCAAACATTTCTGGTATATGAATAACATGATGTTTTTCAATGGCAAAAATCAATGAATATTGTAAATGCACAAACAGTAATTTCTCCGCATTGCAAGGTGCAATTCTGAAATTTTTTGCTTTTTCCTGCTCCTCTTAGCATGATAAAGAAGATTCAAAGAGAGTGAGATGCCAGCTCCTTTCATTCAGTCAGTAGCTTCAATCTTTTCTGGACGTTTTTCAATGGCAAAAATCAATGAATATTGTATATGCACAAACAGTAATTTCTCCGCATTGTAAGGTGGAATTCTGAAATTTTTTGCTTTTTCCTGCTCCTCTTAGCATGATAAAGAAGATTCAAAGATAGTGAGATGCCAGCTTCTTTCATTCAGTCAGTAGCTTCAAACATTTCTGGTAAATGAATAACATGATGTTTTTCAATGGCAAAAATCAATGAATATTGTAAATGCACAAAGAGTAATTTCTCCGCATTGCAAGGTGCAATTCTGAAATTTTTTGCTTTTTCCTGCTCCTCTTAGCATGATAAAGAAGACTCAAAGAGAGTTACATGCCAGCTCCTTTCATTCAGTCAGTAGCTTCAATCATTTCTGGACGTTTTTCAATGGCAAAAATCAATGAATATTGTAAATGCACAAACAGTAATTTCTCCGCATTGCAAGGTGCAATTCTGAAATTTTTTGCTTTTTCCTGCTCCTCTTAGCATGATAAAGAAGATTCAAAGAGAGTGAGATGCCAGCTCCTTTCATTCAGTCAGTAGCTTCAATCATTTCTGGACGTTTTTCAATGGCAAAAATCAATGAATATTGTAAATGCACAAACAGTAATTTCTCCGCATTGCAAGGTGCAATTCTGAAATTTTTTGCTTTTTCCTGCTCCTCTTAGCATGATAAAGAAGATTCAAAGAGAGTGAGATGCCAGCTCCTTTCATTCAGTCAGTAGCTTCAATCATTTCTGGTATATGAATAACATGATGTTTTTCAATGGCAAAAATCAATGAATATTGTAACTGCACAAACAGTAATTTCTCCGCATTGCAAGGTGCAATTCTGAAATTTTTTGCTTTTTCCTGCTCCTCTTAGCATGGTAAAGAAGATTCAAAGAGAGTGAGATGCCAGCTCCTTTCATTCAGTCAGTAGCTTCAATCATTTCTGGACGTTTTTCAATGGCAAAAATCAATGAATATTGTAAATGCACAAACAGTAATTTCTCCGCATTGCAAGGTGCAATTCTGAAATTTTTTGCTTTTTCCTGCTCCTCTTAGCATGATAAAGAAGATTCAAAGAGATTGAGATGCCAGCTCCTTTCATTCAGTCAGTAGCTTCAATCATTTCTGGACGTTTTTCAATGGCAATAATCAATGAATATTGTAAATGCACAAACAGTAATTTCTCCGCATTGCAAGGTGCAATTCTGAAATTTTTTGCTTTTTCCTGCTCCTCTTAGCATGATAAAGAAGATTCAAAGAGAGTGAGATGCCAGCTCCTTTCATTCAGTCAGTAGCTTCAATCATTTCTGGTATATGAATAACATGATGTTTTTCAATGGCAAAAATCAATGAATATTGTAAATGCACAAACAGTAATTTCTCCGCATTGCAAGGTGCAATTCTGAAATTTTTTGCTTTTTCCTGCTCCTCTTAGCATGATAAAGAAGATTCAAAGAGATTGAGATGCCAGCTCCTTTCATTCAGTCAGTAGCTTCAATCATTTCTGGACGTTTTTCAATGGCAATAATCAATGAATATTGTAAATGCACAAACAGTAATTTCTCCGCATTGCAAGGTGCAATTCTGAAATGTTTTGCTTTTTCCTGCTCCTCTTAGCATGATAAAGAAGATTCAAAGAGAGTGAGATGCCAGCTCCTTTCATTCGGTCAGTAGCTTCAATCATTTCTGGGTATGAATAACATGATGTTTTTCAATGGCAAAAATCAATGAATATTGTAAATGCACAAACAGTAATTTCTCCACATTGCAAGGTGCAATTCTGAAATTTTTTGCTTTTTCCTGCTCCTCTTAGCATGATAAAGAAGATTCAAAGAGAGTGAGATGCCAGCTCCTTTCATTCAGTCAGTAGCTTCAATCATTTCTGGACGTTTTTCAATGGCAAAAATCAATGAATATTGTAAATGCACAAACAGTAATTTCTCCGCATTGCAAGGTGCAATTCTGAAATTTTTTGCTTTTTCCTGCTAATCCTAGCATGATAAAGAATATTCAAATAGAGTGAGATGCCAGCTCCTTTCATTCAGTCAGTAGCTTCAAACATTTCTGGACGTTTTTCAATGGCAAAAATCAATGAATATTGTATATGCACAAACAGTAATTTCTCCGCATTGTAAGGTGGAATTCTGAAATTTTTTGCTTTTTCCTGCTCCTCTTAGCATGATAAAGAAGATTCAAAGATAGTGAGATGCCAGCTTCTTTCATTCAGTCAGTAGCTTCAAACATTTCTGGTAAATGAATAACATGATGTTTTTCAATGGCAAAAATCAATGAGTATTGTAAATGCACAAAGAGTAATTTCTCCGCATTGCAAGGTGCAATTCTGAAATTTTTTGCTTTTTCCTGCTCCTCTTAGCATGATAAAGAAGACTCAAAGAGAGTTACATGCCAGCTCCTTTCATTCAGTCAGTAGCTTCAATCATTTCTGGACGTTTTTCAATGGCAAAAATCAATGAATATTGTAAATGCACAAACAGTAATTTCTCCGCATTGCAAGGTGCAATTCTGAAATTTTTTGCTTTTTCCTGCTCCTCTTAGCATGATAAAGAAGATTCAAAGAGAGTGAGATGCCAGCTCCTTTCATTCAGTCAGTAGCTTCAATCATTTCTGGACGTTTTTCAATGGCAAAAATCAATGAATATTGTAAATGCACAAACAGTAATTTCTCCGCATTGCAAGGTGCAATTCTGAAATTTTTTGCTTTTTCCTGCTCCTCTTAGCATGATAAAGAAGATTCAAAGAGAGTGAGATGCCAGCTCCTTTCATTCAGTCAGTAGCTTCAATCATTTCTGGTATATGAATAACATGATGTTTTTCAATGGCAAAAATCAATGAATATTGTAACTGCACAAACAGTAATTTCTCCGCATTGCAAGGTGCAATTCTGAAATTTTTTGCTTTTTCCTGCTCCTCTTAGCATGGTAAAGAAGATTCAAAGAGAGTGAGATGCCAGCTCCTTTCATTCAGTCAGTAGCTTCAATCATTTCTGGACGTTTTTCAATGGCAAAAATCAATGAATATTGTAAATGCACAAACAGTAATTTCTCCGCATTGCAAGGTGCAATTCTGAATTTTTTTGCTTTTTCCTGCTCCTCTTAGCATGATAAAGAAGATTCAAAGAGAGTGAGATGCCAGCTCCTTTCATTCAGTCAGTAGCTTCAATCACTTCTGGACGTTTTTCAATGGCAAAAATCAATGAATATTGTAAATGCACAAACAGTAATTTCTCCGCATTGCAAGGTGCAATTCTGAAATTTTTTGCTTTTTCCTGCTCCTCTTAGCATGATAAAGAAGATTCAAAGAGAGTGAGATGCCAGCTCCTTTCATTCAGTCAGTAGCTTCAATCATTTCTGGTATATGAATAACATGATGTTTTTCAATGGCAAAAATCAATGAATATTGTAACTGCACAAACAGTAATTTCTCCGCATTGCAAGGTGCAATTCTGAAATTTTTTGCTTTTTCCTGCTCCTCTTAGCATGGTAAAGAAGATTCAAAGAGAGTGAGATGCCAGCTCCTTTCATTCAGTCAGTAGCTTCAATCATTTCTGGACGTTTTTCAATGGCAAAAATCAATGAATATTGTAAATGCACAAACAGTAATTTCTCCGCATTGCAAGGTGCAATTCTGAATTTTTTTGCTTTTTCCTGCTCCTCTTAGCATGATAAAGAAGATTCAAAGAGAGTGAGATGCCAGCTCCTTTCATTCAGTCAGTAGCTTCAATCACTTCTGGACGTTTTTCAATGGCAAAAATCAATGAATATTGTAAATGCACAAACAGTAATTTCTCCGCATTGCAAGGTGCAATTCTGAAATTTTTTGCTTTTTCCTGCTCCTCTTAGCATGATAAAGAAGATTCAAAGAGAGTGAGATGCCAGCTCCTTTCATTCAGTCAGTAGCTTCAATCATTTCTGGTATATGAATAACATGATGTTTTTCAATGGCAAAAATCAATGAATATTGTAAATGCACAAACAGTAATTTCTCCGCATTGCAAGGTGCAATTCTGAATTTTTTTGCTTTTTCCTGCTCCTCTTAGCATGATAAAGAAGATTCAAAGAGAGTGAGATGCCAGCTCCTTTCATTCAGTCAGTAGCTTCAAACATTTCTGGTATAAACATTTCTGGACGTTTTTCAATGGCAAAAATCAATGAATATTGTAAATGCACAAACAGTAATATCTCCACATTGCAAGGTGCAATTCTGAAATTTTTTGCTTTTTCCTGCTAATCCTAGCATGATAAAGAAGATTCAAAGAGAGTGAGATGCCAGCTCCTTTCATTCAGTCAGTAGCTTCAATCATTTCTGGTATATGAATAACATGATGTTTTTCAATGGCAAAAATCAATGAATATTGTAAATGCACAAACAGTAATTTCTCCGCATTGCAAGGTGCAATTCTGAAATTTTTTGCTTTTTCCTGCTCCTCTTAGCATGGTAAAGAAGATTCAAAGAGAGTGAGATGCCAGCTCCTTTCATTCAGTCAGTAGCTTCAATCATTTCTGGACGTTTTTCAATGGCAACAATCAATGAATATTGTAAATGCACAAACAGTAATTTCTCCGCATTGCAAGGTGCAATTCTGAAATTTTTTGCTTTTTCCTGCTCCTCTTAGCATGATAAAGAAGATTCAAAGAGAGTGAGATGCCAGCTCCTTTCATTCAGTCAGTAGCTTCAATCATTTCTGGACGTTTTTCAATGGCAAAAATCAATGAATATTGTAAATGCACAAACAGTAATTTCTCCGCATTGCAAGGTGCAATTCTGAAATGTTTTGCTTTTTCCTGCTCCTCTTAGCATGATAAAGAAGATTCAAAGAGAGTGAGATGCCAGCTCCTTTCATTCAGTCAGTAGCTTCAATCATTTCTGGGTATGAATAACATGATGTTTTTCAATGGCAAAAATCAATGAATATTGTAAATGCACAAACAGTAATTTCTCCACATTGCAAGGTGCAATTCTGAAATTTTTTGCTTTTTCCTGCTCCTCTTAGCATGATAAAGAAGATTCAAAGAGAGTGAGATGCCAGCTCCTTTCATTCAGTCAGTAGCTTCAATCATTTCTGGACGTTTTTCAATGGCAAAAATCAATGAATATTGTAAATGCACAAACAGTAATTTCTCCGCATTGCAAGGTGCAATTCTGAATTTTTTTGCTTTTTCCTGCTCCTCTTAGCATGATAAAGAAGATTCAAAGAGAGTGAGATGCCAGCTCCTTTCATTCAGTCAGTAGCTTCAAACATTTCTGGTATAAACATTTCTGGACTTTTTTCAATGGCAAAAATCAATGAATATTGTAAATGCACAAACAGTAATATCTCCACATTGCAAGGTGCAATTCTGAAATTTTTTGCTTTTTCCTGCTAATCCTAGCATGATAAAGAATATTCAAATAGGGTGAGATGCCAGCTCCTTTCATTCAGTCAGTAGCTTCAAACATTTCTGGACGTTTTTCAATGGCAAAAATCAATGAATATTGTAAATGCACAAACAGTAATATCTCCACATTGCAAGGTGCAATTCTGAAATTTTTTGCTTTTTCCTGCTAATCCTATCATGATAAAGAAGATTCAAAGAGAGTGAGATGCCAGGTCCTTTCATTCAGTCAGTAGCCTCAAACATTTCTGGTATATGAATAACATGATGTTTTTCAATGGCAAAAATCAATGAATATTGTAAATGCACAAACAGTAATATCTCCACATTGCAAGGTGCAATTCTGAAATTTTTTGCTTTTTCCTGCTAATCCTAGCATGATAAAGAAGATTCAAAGAGAGTGAGATGCCAGCTCCTTTCATTCAGTCAGTAGCTTCAAACATTTCTGGACGTTTTTCAATGGCAAAAATCAATGAATATTGTAAATGCACAAACAGTAATATCTCCACATTGCAAGGTGCAATTCTGAAATTTTTTGCTTTTTCCTGCTACTCCTAGCATGATAAAGAAGATTCAAAGAGAGTGAGATGCCAGCTCCTTTCATTCAGTCAGTAGCTTCAAACATTTCTGGACGTTTTTCAATGGCAAAAATCAATGAATATTGTAAATGCACAAACAGTAATATCTCCACATTGCAAGGTGCAATTCTGAAATTTTTTGCTTTTTCCTGCTAATCCTAGCATGATAAAGAAGATTCAAATAGAGTGAGATGCCAGCTCCTTTCATTCAGTCAGTAGCTTCAAACATTTCTGGACGTTTTTCAATGGCAAAAATCAATGAATATTGTAAATGCACAAACAGTAATATCTAAACATTGCAAGGTGCAATTCTGAAATTTTTTGCTTTTTCCTGCTAATCCTAGCATGATAAAGAAGATTCAAAGATAGTGAGATGCCAGATCCTTTCATTCAGTCAGTAGCTTCAAACATTTCTGGTATATGAATAACATGATGTTTTTCAATGGCAAAAATCAATGAATATTGTAAATGCACAAACAGTAATTTCTCCACATTGCAAGGTGCAATTCTGAAATTTTTTGCTTTTTCCTGCTAATCCTAGCATGATAAAGAACATTCAAAGTGAGTGAGATGCCAGCTCCCTTCATTCAGTCAGTAGCTTCAAACATTTCTGGACGTTTTTCAATGGCAAAAATCAATGAATACTGTAAATGCACAAACAGTAAGATCTCCACATTGCAAGGTGCAATTCTGAAACCTTGCAATGCGGAGAAATTACTGTTTGTGCATTTACAATATTCATTGATTTTTGCCATTGAAAAACGTCCAGAAATGATTGAAGCTACTGACTGAATGAAAGGAGCTGGCATCTCACTCTCTTTGAATCTTCTTTATCATGCTAAGAGGAGCAGGAAAAAGCAAAAAATTTCAGAATTGCACCTTGCAATGCGGAGAAATTACTGTTTGTGCATTTACAATATTCATTGATTTTTGCCATTGAAAAACATCATGTTATTCATATACCAGAAATGTTTGAAGCTACTGACTGAATGAAAGGAGCTGGCATCTCACTCTCTTTGAATCTTCTTTATCATGCTAAGAGGAGCAGGAAAAAGCAAAAAATTTCAGAATTGCACCTTGCAATGCGGAGAAATTACTGTTTGTGCATTTACAATATTCATTGATTTTTGCCATTGAAAAACGTCCAGAAATGATTGAAGCTACTGACTGAATGAAAGGAGCTGGCATCTCACTCTCTTTGAATCTTCTTTATCATGCTAAGAGGAGCAGGAAAAAGCAAAAAATTTCAGAATTGCACCTTGCAATGCGGAGAAATTACTGTTTGTGCATTTACAATATTCATTGATTTTTGCCATTGAAAAACGTCCAGAAATGATTGAAGCTACTGACTGAATGAAAGGAGCTGGCATCTCACTCTCTTTGAATCTTCTTTATCATGCTAAGAGGAGCAGGAAAAAGCAAAAAAATTCAGAATTGCACCTTGCAATGCGGAGAAATTACTGTTTGTGCATTTACAATATTCATTGATTTTTGCCATTGAAAAACATCATGTTATTCATATACCAGAAATGATTGAAGCTACTGACTGAATGAAAGGAGCTGGCATCTCACTCTCTTTGAATCTTCTTTTTCATGCTAAGAGGAGCAGGAAAAAGCAAAAAATTTCAGAATTGCATCTTGCAATGCGGAGAAATTACTGTTTGTGCATTTACAATATTCATTGATTTTTGCCATTGAAAAACATCCAGAAATGATTGAAGCCACTGACTGAATGAAAGGAGCTGGCATCTCACTCTCTTTGAATCTTCTTTATCATGCTAAGAGGAGCAGGAAAAAGCAAAAAATTTCAGAATTGCACCTTGCAATGCGGAGAAATTACTGCTTGTGCATTTACAATATTCATTGATTTTTGCCATTGAAAAACGTCCAGAAATGATTGAAGCTACTGACTGAATGAAAGGAGCTGGCATCTCACTCTCTTTGAATCTTCTTTATCATGCTAAGAGGAGCAGGAAAAAGCAAAAAATTTCAGAATTGCATCTTGCAATGCGGAGAAATTACTGTTTGTGCATTTACAATATTTATTGATTTTTGCCATTGAAACACGTCCAGAAATGTTTGAAGCTACTGACTGAATGAAAGGAGCTGGCATCTCACTCTCTTTGAATCTTCTTTATCATGATAGGATTAGCAGGAAAAAGCAAAAAATTTCAGAATTGCACCTTGCAATGTGGAGATATTACTGTTTGTGCATTTACAATATTCATTGATTTTTGCCATTGAAAAACGTCCAGAAATGTTTGAAGCTACTGACTGAATGAAAGGAGCTGGCATCTCACTCTCTTTGAATCTTCTTTATCATGCTAGGGTTAGCAGGAAAAAGCAAAAAATTTCAGAATTGCACCTTGCAATGTGGAGATATTACTGTTTGTGCATTTACAATATTCATTGATTTTTGCCATTGAAAAACGTCCAGAAATGTTTATACCAGAAATGTTTGAAGCTACTGACTGAATGAAAGGAGCTGGCATCTCACTCTCTTTGAATCTTATTTATCATGCTAAGAGGAGCAGGAAAAAGCAAAAAATTTCAGAATTGCACCTTGCAATGCGGAGAAATTACTGTTTGTGCATTTACAATATTCATTGATTTTTGCCATTGAAAAACATCATGTTATTCATATACCAGAAATGATTGAAGCTACTGACTGAATGAAAGGAGCTGGCATCTCACTCTCTTTGAATCTTCTTTATCATGCTAGGATTAGCAGGAAAAAGCAAAAAATTTCAGAATTGCACCGTGAAATGTGGAGATATTACTGTTTGTGCATTTACAATATTCATTGATTTTTGCCATTGAAAAACGTCCAGAAATGTTTGAAGCTACTGACTGAATGAAAGGAGCTGGCATCTCACTCTCTTTGAATCTTCTTTATCATGCTAGGATTAGCAGGAAAAAGCAAAAAATTTCAGAATTGCACCTTGCAATGTGGAGATATTACTGTTTGTGCATTTACAATATTCATTGATTTTTGCCATTGAAAAACGTCCAGAAATGTTTGAAGCTACTGACTGAATGAAAGGAGCTGGCATCTCCCTCTCTTTGAATCTTCTTTATCATGCTAGGATTAGCAGGAAAAAGCAAAAAATTTCAGAATTGCACCTTGCAATGTGGAGATATTACTGTTTGTGCATTTACAATATTCATTGATTTTTGCCATTGAAAAACGTCCAGAAATGTTTGAAGCTACTGACTGAATGAAAGGAGCTGGCATCTCACTCTCTTTGAATCTTCTTTATCATGCTAGGGTTAGCAGGAAAAAGCAAAAAATTTCAGAATTGCACCTTGCAATGTGGAGATATTACTGTTTGTGCATTTACAATATTCATTGATTTTTGCCATTGAAAAACGTCCAGAAATGTTTATACCAGAAATGTTTGAAGCTACTGACTGAATGAAAGGAGCTGGCATCTCACTCTCTTTGAATCTTATTTATCATGCTAAGAGGAGCAGGAAAAAGCAAAAAATTTCAGAATTGCACCTTGCAATGCGGAGAAATTACTGTTTGTGCATTTACAATATTCATTGATTTTTGCCATTGAAAAACATCATGTTATTCATATACCAGAAATGATTGAAGCTACTGACTGAATGAAAGGAGCTGGCATCTCACTCTCTTTGAATCTTCTTTATCATGCTAGGATTAGCAGGAAAAAGCAAAAAATTTCAGAATTGCACCTTGAAATGTGGAGATATTACTGTTTGTGCATTTACAATATTCATTGATTTTTGCCATTGAAAAACGTCCAGAAATGTTTGAAGCTACTGACTGAATGAAAGGAGCTGGCATCTCACTCTCTTTGAATCTTCTTTATCATGCTAGGATTAGCAGGAAAAAGCAAAAAATTTCAGAATTGCACCTTGCAATGTGGAGATATTACTGTTTGTGCATTTACAATATTCATTGATTTTTGCCATTGAAAAACGTCCAGAAATGTTTGAAGCTACTGACTGAATGAAAGGAGCTGGCATCTCCCTCTCTTTGAATCTTCTTTATCATGCTAGGAGTAGCAGGAAAAAGCAAAAAATTTCAGAATTGCACCTTGCAATGTGGAGATATTACAGTTTGTGCATTTACAATATTCATTGATTTTTTCCATTGAAAAACGTCCAGAAATGTTTGAAGCTACTGACTGAATGAAAGGAGCTGGCATCTCACTCTCTTTGAATCTTCTTTATCATGCTAGGATTAGCAGGAAAAAGCAAAAAATTTCAGAATTGCACCTTGCAATGTGGAGATATTACTGTTTGTGCATTTACAATATTCATTGATTTTTGCCATTGAAAAACATCATGTTATTCATATACCAGAAATGTTTGAAGCTACTGACTGAATGAAAGGAGCTGGCATCTCACTCTCTTTGAATCTTCTTTATCATGCTAGGATTAGCAGGAAAAAGCAAAAAATTTCAGAATTGCACCTTGCAATGTGGAGATATTACTGTTTGTGCATTTACAATATTCATTGATTTTTGCCATTGAAAAACGTCCAGAAATGTTTGAAGCTACTGACTGAATGAAAGGAGCTGGCATCTCACTCTATTTGAATCTTCTTTATCATGCTAGGATTAGCAGGAAAAAGCAAAAAATTTCAGAATTGCACCTTGCAATGTGGAGATATTACTGTTTGTGCATTTACAATATTCATTGATTTTTGCCATTGAAAAACGTCCAGAAATGTTTATACCAGAAATGTTTGAAGCTACTGACTGAATGAAAGGAGCTGGCATCTCACTCTCTTTGAATCTTCTTTATTATGCTAAGAGGAGCAGGAAAAAGCAAAAAAATTCAGAATTGCACCTTGCAATGCGGAGAAATTACTGTTTGTGCATTTACAATATTCATTGATTTTTGCCATTGAAACACGTCCAGAAATGTTTGAAGCTACTGACTGAATGAAAGGAGCTGGCATCTCACTCTCTTTGAATCTTCTTTATCATGATAGGATTAGCAGGAAAAAGCAAAAAATTTCAGAATTGCACCTTGCAATGTGGAGATATTACTGTTTGTGCATTTACAATATTCATTGATTTTTGCCATTGAAAAACGTCCAGAAATGTTTATACCAGAAATGTTTGAAGCTACTGACTGAATGAAAGGAGCTGGCATCTCACTCTCTTTGAATCTTCTTTATCATGCTAAGAGGAGCAGGAAAAAGCAAAAAAATTCAGAATTGCACCTTGCAATGCGGAGAAATTACTGTTTGTGCATTTACAATATTCATTGATTTTTGCCATTGAAAAACATCATGTTATTCATATACCAGAAATGATTGAAGCTACTGACTGAATGAAAGGAGCTGGCATCTCACTCTCTTTGAATCTTCTTTATCATGCTAGGATTAGCAGGAAAAAGCAAAAAATTTCAGAATTGCACCTTGCAATGTGGAGATATTACTGTTTGTGCATTTACAATATTCATTGATTTTTGCCATTGAAAAACGTCCAGAAATGTTTGAAGCTACTGACTGAATGAAAGGAGCTGGCATCTCACTCTCTTTGAATCTTCTTTATCATGCTAGGATTAGCAGGAAAAAGCAAAAAATTTCAGAATTGCACCTTGCAATGTGGAGATATTACTGTTTGTGCATTTACAATATTCATTGATTTTTGCCATTGAAAAACGTCCAGAAATGTTTGAAGCTACTGACTGAATGAAAGGAGCTGGCATATCACTCTCTTTGAATCTTCTTTACCATGCTAGGAGTAGCAGGAAAAAGCAAAAAATTTCAGAATTGCACCTTGCAATGTGGAGATATTACTGTTTGTGCATTTACAATATTCATTGATTTTTTCCATTGAAAAACGTCCAGAAATATTTGAAGCTACTGACTGAATGAAAGGAGCTGGCATCTCACTCTCTTTGAATCTTCTTTATCATGCTAGGATTAGCAGGAAAAAGCAAAAAATTTCAGAATTGCACCTTGCAATGTGGAGATATTACTGTTTGTGCATTTACAATATTCATTGATTTTTGCCATTGAAAAACATCATGTTATTCATATACCAGAAATGTTTGAAGCTACTGACTGAATGAAAGGAGCTGGCATTTCACTCTCTTTGAATCTTCTTTATCATGCTAGGATTAGCAGGAAAGAGCAAAAAATTTCAGAATTGCACCTTGCAATGTGGAGATATTACTGTTTGTGCATTTACAATATTCATTGATTTTTGCCATTGAAAAACGTCCAGAAATGTTTGAAGCTACTGACTGAATGAAAGGAGCTGGCATCTCACTCTATTTGAATCTTCTTTATCATGCTAGGATTAGCAGGAAAAAGCAAAAAATTTCAGAATTGCACCTTGCAATGTGGAGATATTACTGTTTGTGCATTTACAATATTCATTGATTTTTGCCATTGAAAAACGTCCAGAAATGTTTATACCAGAAATGTTTGAAGCTACTGACTGAATGAAAGGAGCTGGCATCTCACTCTCTTTGAATCTTCTTTATCATGCTAAGAGGAGCAGGAAAAAGCAAAAAAATTCAGAATTGCACCTTGCAATGCGGAGAAATTACTGTTTGTGCATTTACAATATTCATTGATTTTTGCCATTGAAAATCGTCCAGAAATGATTGAAACTACTGACTGAATGAAAGGAGCTGGCATCTCACTCTCTTTGAATCTTCTTTATCATGCTAAGAGGAGCAGGAAAAAGCAAAAAATTTCAGAATTGCACCTTGCAATGCGGAGAAATTACTGTTTGTGCATTTACAATATTCATTGATTTTTGCCATTGAAAAACGTCCAGAAATGATTGAAGCTACTGACTGAATGAAAGGAGCTGGCATCTCACTCTCTTTGAATCTTCTTTATCATGCTAAGAGGAGCAGGAAAAAGCAAAAAATTTCAGAATTGCACCTAGCAATGCGGAGAAATTACTGTTTGTGCATTTACAATATTCATTGATTTTTGCCATTGAAAAACATCATGTTATTCATACCCAGAAATGATTGAAGCTACTGACTGAATGAAAGGAGCTGGCATCTCACTCTCTTTGAATCTTCTTTATCATGCTAAGAGGAGCAGGAAAAAGCAAAAAATTTCAGAATTGCACCTTGCAATGCGGAGAAATTACTGTTTGTGCATTTACAATATTCATTGATTTTTGCCATTGAAAAACGTCCAGAAATGATTGAAGCTACTGACTGAATGAAAGGAGCTGGCATCTCACTCTCTTTGAATCTTCTTTATCATGCTAAGAGGAGCAGGAAAAAGCAAAAAATTTCAGAATTGCACCTTGCAATGCGGAGAAATTACTGTTTGTGCATTTACAATATTCATTGATTTTTGCCATTGAAAAACGTCCAGAAATGATTGAAGCTACTGACTGAATGAAAGGAGTTGGCATCTCACTCTCTTTGAATCTTCTTTACCATGCTAAGAGGAGCAGGAAAAAGCAAAAAATTTCAGAATTGCACCTTGCAATGCGGAGAAATTACTGTTTGTGCATTTACAATATTCATTGATTTTTGACATTGAAAAACATCATGTTATTCATATACCAGAAATAATTGAAGCTACTGACTGAATGAAAGGAGCTGGCATCTCACTCTCTTTGAATCTTCTTTATCATGCTAAGAGGAGCAGGAAAAAGCAAAAAATTTCAGAATTGCACCTTGCAATGCGGAGAAATTACTGTTTGTGCATTTACAATATTAATTGATTTTTGCCATTGAAAAACGTCCAGAAATGATTGAAGCTACTGACTGAATGAAAGGAGCTGGCATCTCACTCTCTTTGAATCTTCTTTATGATGCTAAGAGGAGCAGGAAAAAGCAAAAAATTTCAGAATTGTACCTTGCAATGCGGAGAAATTACTGTTTGTGCATTTACAATATTCATTGATTTTTGCCATTGAAAAACGTCCAGAAATGATTGAAGCTACTGACTGAATGAAAGGAGCTGGCATCTCACTCTCTTTGAATCTTCTTTATCATGCTAAGAGGAGCAGGAAAAAGCAAAAAATTTCAGAATTGCACCTTGCAATGCGGAGAAATTACTGTTTGTGCATTTACAATATTCATTGATTTTTGCCATTGAAAAACGTCCAGAAATGATTGAAGCTACTGACTGAATGAAAGGAGCTGGCATCTCACTCTTTTTGAATCTTCTTTATCATGCTAAGAGGAGCAGGAAAAAGCAAAAAATTTCAGAATTGCACCTTGCAATGCGGAGAAATTACTGTTTGTGCATTTACAATATTCATTGATTTTTGCCATTGAAAAACGTCCAGAAATGATTGAAGCTACTGACTGAATGAAAGGAGCTGGCATCTCACTCTCTTTGAATCTTCTTTATCATGGTAAGAGGAGCAGGAAAAAGCAAAAAATTTCAGAATTGCAACTTGCAATGCGGAGAAATTACTGTTTGTGCATTTACAATATTCATTGATTTTTGCCATTGAAAAACGTCCAGAAATGATTGAAGCTACTGACTGAATGAAAGGAGCTGGCATCTCACTCTCTTTGAATCTTCTTTATCATGCTAAGAGGAGCAGGAAAAAGCAAAAAATTTCAGAATTGCACCTTGCAATGCGGAGAAATTACTGTTTGTGCATTTACAATATTCATTGATTTTTGCCATTGAAAAACGTCCAGAAATGATTGAAGCTACTGACTGAATGAAAGGAGCTGGCATCTCACTCTCTTTGAATCTTCTTTATCATGCTAAGAGGAGCAGGAAAAAGCAAAAAATTTCAGAATTGCAACTTGCAATGCGGAGAAATTACTGTTTGTGCATTTACAATATTCATTGATTTTTGCCATTGAAAAACATCATGTTATTCATATACCAGAAATGTTTGAAGCTACTGACTGAATGAAAGAAGCTGGCATCTCACTATCTTTGAATCTTCTTTATCATGCTAAGAGGAGCAGGAAAAAGCAAAAAATTTCAGAATTGCACCTTGCAATGCGGAGAAATTACTGTTTGTGCATTTACAATATTCATTGATTTTTGCCATTGAAAAACGTCCAGAAATGATTGAAGCTACTGACTGAATGAAAGGAGCTGGCATCTCACTCTCTTTGAATCTTCTTTATCATGCTAAGAGGAGCAGGAAAAAGCAAAAAATTTCAGAATTGCACCTTGCAATGCGGAGAAATTACTGTTTGTGCATTTACAATATTCATTGATTTTTGCCATTGAAAAACATCCAGAAATGATTGAAGCTACTGACTGAATGAAAGGAGCTGGCATCTCACTCTCTTTGAATCTTCTTTATCATGCTAAGAGGAGCAGGAAAAAGCAAAAAATTTCAGAATTGCACCTTGCAATGTGGAGATATTACTGTTTGTGCATTTACAATATTCATTGATTTTTGCCATTGAAAAACGTCCAGAAATGATTGAAGCTACTGACTGAATGAAAGGAGCTGGCATCTCACTCTCTTTGAATCTTCTTTATCATGCTAAGAGGAGCAGGAAAAAGCAAAAAATTTCAGAATTGCAACTTGCAATGCGGAGAAATTACTGTTTGTGCATTTACAATATTCATTGATTTTTGCCATTGAAAAACATCATGTTATTCATATACCAGAAATGATTGAAGCTACTGACTGAATGAAAGGAGCTGGCATCTCACTCTCTTTGAATCTTCTTTATCATGCTAAGAGGAGCAGGAAAAAGCAAAAAATTTCAGAATTGCACCTTGCAATGCGGAGAAATTACTGTTTGTGCATTTACAATATTCATTGATTTTTGCCATTGAAAAACGTCCAGAAATGATTGAAGCTACTGACTGAATGAAAGGAGCTGGCATCTCACTCTCTTTGAATCTTCTTTATCATGCTAAGAGGAGCAGGAAAAAGCAAAAAATTTCAGAATTGCACCTTGCAATGCGGAGAAATTACTGTTTGTGCATTTACAATATTCATTGATTTTTGCCATTGAAAAACGTCCAGAAATGATTGAAGCTACTGACTGAATGAAAGGAGCTGGCATCTCACTCTCTTTGAATCTTCTTTATCATGCTAAGAGGAGCAGGAAAAAGCAAAAAATTTCAGAATTGCACCTTGCAATGCGGAGAAATTACTGTTTGTGCATTTACAATATTCATTGATTTTTGCCATTGAAAAACATCATGTTATTCATATCCCAGAAATGTTTGAAGCTACTGACTGAATGAAAGAAGCTGGCAACTCACTCTCTTTGAATCTTCTTTATCATGCTAAGAGGAGCAGGAAAAAGCAAAAAATTTCAGAATTGCACCTTGCAATGCGGAGAAATTACTGTTTGTGCATTTACAATATTCATTGATTTTTGCAATTGAAAAACGTCCAGAAATGATTGAAGCTACTGACTGAATGAAAGGAGCTGGCATCTCACTCTCTTTGAATCTTCTTTATCATGTTAAGAGGAGCAGGAAAAAGCAAAAAATTTCAGAATTGCACCTTGCAATGCGGAGAAATTACTGTTTGTGCATTTACAATATTCATTGATTTTTGCCATTGAAAAACATCATGTTATTCATATACCAGAAATGATTGAAGCTACTGACTGAATGAAAGGAGCTGGCATCTCACACTCTTTGAATCTTTTTTATCATGCTAAGAGGAGCAGGAAAAAGTAAAAAATTTCAGAATTGCACCTTGCAATGCGGAGAAATTACTGTTTGTGCATTTACAATATTCAATGATTTTTGCCATTGAAAAACGTCCAGAAATGATTGAAGCTACTGACTGAACGAAAGGAGCTGGCATCTCACTCTCTTTGAATCTTCTTTATCATGCTAAGAGGAGCAGGAAAAAGCAAAAAATTTCAGAATTGCACCTTGCAATGCGGAGAAATTACTGTTTGTGCATTTACAATATTCATTGATTTTTGCCATTGAAAAACATCATGTTATTCATATACCAGAAATGTTTGAAGCTACTGACTGAATGAAAGGAGCTGGCATCTCACTCTCTTTGAATCTTCTTCATAATGCTAAGAGGAGCAGGAAAAAGCAAAAAATTTCAGAATTGCACCTTGCAATGCGGAGAAATTACTGTTTGTGCATTTACAATATTCATTGATTTTTGCCATTGAAAAACGTCCAGAAATGATTGAAGCTACTGACTGAATGAAAGGAGCTGGCATCTCACTCTCTTTGAATCTTCTTTATCATGCTAAGAGGAGCAGGAAAAAGCAAAAAATTTCAGAATTGCACCTTGCAATGCGGAGAAATTACTGTTTGTGCATTTACAATATTCATTGATTTTTGCCATTGAAAAACATCATGTTATTCATATACCAGAAATGTTTGAAGCTACTGACTGAATGAAAGGAGCTGGCATCTCACTCTCTTTGAATCTTCTTTATCATGCTAAGAGGAGCAGGAAAAAGCAAAAAATTTCAGAATTGCACCTTGCAATGCGGATAAATTACTGTTTGTGCATTTACAATATTCATTGATTTTTGCCATTGAAAAATGTCCAGAAATGATTGAAGCTACTGACTGAATGAAAGGAGCTGGCATCTCACTCTCTTTGAATCTTGTTTATCATGCTAAGAGGAGCAGGAAAAAGCAAAAAATTTCAGAATTGCACCTGGCAATGCGGAGAAATTACTGTTTGTGCATTTACAATATTCATTGATTTTTGCCATTGAAAAACGTCCAGAAATTATTGAAGCTACTGACTGAATGAAAGGAACTGGCATCTCACTCTCTTTGAAACTTCTTTATCATGCTAAGAGGAGCAGGAAAAAGCAAAAATTTTCAGAATTGCACCTTGCAATGCGGAGAAATTACTGTTTGTGCATTTACAATATTCATTGATTTTTGCCATTGAAAAACGTCCAGAAATGATTGAAGCTACTGACTGAATGAAAGGAGCTGGCATCTCACTCTCTTTGAATCTTCTTTATCATGCTAAGAGGAGCAGGAAAAAGCAAAAAATTTCAGAATTGCACCTTGCAATGCGGAGAAATTACTGTTTGTGCATTTACAATATTCATTGATTTTTGCCATTGAAAAACATCATGTTATTCATATACCAGAAATGTTTGAAGCTACTGACTGAATGAAAGGAGCTGGCATCTCACTCTCTTTGAATCTTCTTTATCATGCTAAGAGGAGCAGGAAAAAGCAAAAAATTTCAGAATTGCACCTTGCAATGCGGAGAAATTACTGTTTGTGCATTTACAATATTCATTGATTTTTGCCATTGAAAAACATCATGTTATTCATATACCAGAAATGATTGAAGCTACTGACTGAATGAAAGGAGCTGGCATCTCACTCTCTTTGAATCTTCTTTATCATGCTAAGAGGAGCAGGATAAAGCAAAAAATTTCAGACTTGCACCTTGCAATGCGGAGAAATTACTGTTTGTGCATTTACAATATTCATTGATTTTTGCCATTGAAAAACATCATGTTATTCATATACCAGAAATGTTTGAAGCTACTGATTGAATGAAAGGAGCTGGCATCTCACTCTCTTTGAATCTTCTTTATCATGCTAAGAGGAGCAGGAAAAAGCAAAAAATTTCAGACTTGCACCTTGCAATGCGGAGAAATTACTGTTTGTGCATTTACAATATTCATTGATTTTTGCCATTGAAAAACATCATGTTATTCATATACCAGAAATGTTTGAAGCTACTGACTGAATGAAAGGAGCTGGCATCTCACTCTCTTTGAATCTTCTTTATCATGCTAAGAGGAGCAGGAAAAAGCAAAAAATTTCAGAATTGCACCTTGCAATGCGGAGAAATTCCTGTTTGTGCATTTACAATATTCATTGATTTTTGCCATTGAAAAACATCATGTTATTCATATACCAGAAATGATTGAAGCTACTGACTGAATGAAAGGAGCTGGCATCTCACACTCTTTGAATCTTTTTTATCATGCTAAGAGGAGCAGGAAAAAGTAAAAAATTTCAGAATTGCACCTTGCAATGCGGAGAAATTACTGTTTGTGCATTTACAATATTCAATGATTTTTGCCATTGAAAAATGTCCAGAAATGATTGAAGCTACTGACTGAACGAAAGGAGCTGGCATCTCACTCTCTTTGAATCTTCTTTATCATGCTAAGAGGAGCAGGAAAAAGCAAAAAATTTCAGAATTGCACCTTGCAATGCGGAGAAATTACTGTTTGTGCATTTACAATATTCATTGATTTTTGCCATTGAAAAACGTCCAGAAATGATTGAAGCTACTGACTGAATGAAAGGAGCTGGCATCTCACTCTCTTTGAATCTTCTTTATCATGCTAAGAGGAGCAGGAAAAAGCAAAAAATTTCAGAATTGCACCTTGCAATGCGGAGAAATTACTGTTTGTGCATTTACAATATTCATTGATTTTTGCCATTGAAAAACATCATGTTATTCATATACCAGAAATGTTTGAAGCTACTGACTGAATGAAAGGAGCTGGCATCTCACTCTCTTTGAATCTTCTTTATCATGCTAAGAGGAGCAGGAAAAAGCAAAAAATTTCAGAATTGCACCTTGCAATGCGGATAAATTACTGTTTGTGCATTTACAATATTCATTGATTTTTGCCATTGAAAAATGTCCAGAAATGATTGAAGCTACTGACTGAATGAAAGGAGCTGGCATCTCACTCTCTTTGAATCTTGTTTATCATTCTAAGAGGAGCAGGAAAAAGCAAAAAATTTCAGAATTGCACCTTGCAATGCGGAGAAATTACTGTTTGTGCATTTACAATATTCATTGATTTTTGCCATTGAAAAACGTCCAGAAATTATTGAAGCTACTGACTGAATGAAAGGAGCTGGCATCTCACTCTCTTTGAAACTTCTTTATCATGCTAAGAGGAGCAGGAAAAAGCAAAAAATTTCAGAATTGCACCTTGCAATGCGGAGAAATTACTGTTTGTGCATTTACAATATTCATTGATTTTTGCCATTGAAAAACGTCCAGAAATGATTGAAGCTACTGACTGAATGAAAGGAGCTGGCATCTCACTCTCTTTGAATCTTCTTTATCATGCTAAGAGGAGCAGGAAAAAGCAAAAAATTTCAGAATTGCACCTTGCAATGCAGAGAAATTACTGTTTGTGCATTTACAATATTCATTGATTTTTGCCATTGAAAAACATCATGTTATTCATATACCAGAAATGTTTGAAGCTACTGACTGAATGAAAGGAGCTGGCATCTCACTCTCTTTGAATCTTCTTTATCATGCTAAGAGGAGCAGGAAAAAGCAAAAAATTTCAGAATTGCACCTTGCAATGCGGAGAAATTACTGTTTGTGCATTTACAATATTCATTGATTTTTGCCATTGAAAAACATCATGTTATTCATATACCAGAAATGTTTGAAGCTACTGACTGAATGAAAGGAGCTGGCATCTCACTCTCTTTGAATCTTCTTTATCATGCTAAGAGGAGCAGGAAAAAGCAAAAAATTTCAGAATTGCACCTTGCAATGCGGATAAATTACTGTTTGTGCATTTACAATATTCATTGATTTTTGCCATTGAAAAATGTCCAGAAATGATTGAAGCTACTGACTGAATGAAAGGAGCTGGCATCTCACTCTCTTTGAATCTTGTTTATCATGCTAAGAGGAGCAGGAAAAAGCAAAAAATTTCAGAATTGCACCTGGCAATGCGGAGAAATTACTGTTTGTGCATTTACAATATTCATTGATTTTTGCCATTGAAAAACGTCCAGAAATTATTGAAGCTACTGACTGAATGAAAGGAACTGGCATCTCACTCTCTTTGAAACTTCTTTATCATGCTAAGAGGAGCAGGAAAAAGCAAAAATTTTCAGAATTGCACCTTGCAATGCGGAGAAATTACTGTTTGTGCATTTACAATATTCATTGATTTTTGCCATTGAAAAACGTCCAGAAATGATTGAAGCTACTGACTGAATGAAAGAAGCTGGCATCTCACTCTCTTTGAATCTTCTTTATCATGCTAAGAGGAGCAGGAAAAAGCAAAAAATTTCAGAATTGCACCTTGCAATGCGGAGAAATTACTGTTTGTGCATTTACAATATTCATTGATTTTTGCCATTGAAAAACATCATGTTATTCATATACCAGAAATGTTTGAAGCTACTGACTGAATGAAAGGAGCTGGCATCTCACTCTCTTTGAATCTTCTTTATCATGCTAAGAGGAGCAGGAAAAAGCAAAAAATTTCAGAATTGCACCTTGCAATGCGGAGAAATTACTGTTTGTGCATTTACAATATTCATTGATTTTTGCCATTGAAAAACATCATGTTATTCATATACCAGAAATGATTGAAGCTACTGACTGAATGAAAGGAGCTGGCATCTCACTCTCTTTGAATCTTCTTTATCATGCTAAGAGGAGCAGGATAAAGCAAAAAATTTCAGACTTGCACCTTGCAATGCGGAGAAATTACTGTTTGTGCATTTACAATATTCATTGATTTTTGCCATTGAAAAACATCATGTTATTCATATACCAGAAATGTTTGAAGCTACTGATTGAATGAAAGGAGCTGGCATCTCACTCTCTTTGAATCTTCTTTATCATGCTAAGAGGAGCAGGAAAAAGCAAAAAATTTCAGACTTGCACCTTGCAATGCGGAGAAATTACTGTTTGTGCATTTACAATATTCATTGATTTTTGCCATTGAAAAACATCATGTTATTCATATACCAGAAATGTTTGAAGCTACTGACTGAATGAAAGGAGCTGGCATCTCACTCTCTTTGAATCTTCTTTATCATGCTAAGAGGAGCAGGAAAAAGCAAAAAATTTCAGAATTGCACCTTGCAATGCGGAGAAATTCCTGTTTGTGCATTTACAATATTCATTGATTTTTGCCATTGAAAAACATCATGTTATTCATATACCAGAAATGATTGAAGCTACTGACTGAATGAAAGGAGCTGGCATCTCACACTCTTTGAATCTTTTTTATCATGCTAAGAGGAGCAGGAAAAAGTAAAAAATTTCAGAATTGCACCTTGCAATGCGGAGAAATTACTGTTTGTGCATTTACAATATTCAATGATTTTTGCCATTGAAAAATGTCCAGAAATGATTGAAGCTACTGACTGAACGAAAGGAGCTGGCATCTCACTCTCTTTGAATCTTCTTTATCATGCTAAGAGGAGCAGGAAAAAGCAAAAAATTTCAGAATTGCACCTTGCAATGCGGAGAAATTACTGTTTGTGCATTTACAATATTCATTGATTTTTGCCATTGAAAAACGTCCAGAAATGATTGAAGCTACTGACTGAATGAAAGGAGCTGGCATCTCACTCTCTTTGAATCTTCTTTATCATGCTAAGAGGAGCAGGAAAAAGCAAAAAATTTCAGAATTGCACCTTGCAATGCGGAGAAATTACTGTTTGTGCATTTACAATATTCATTGATTTTTGCCATTGAAAAACATCATGTTATTCATATACCAGAAATGTTTGAAGCTACTGACTGAATGAAAGGAGCTGGCATCTCACTCTCTTTGAATCTTCTTTATCATGCTAAGAGGAGCAGGAAAAAGCAAAAAATTTCAGAATTGCACCTTGCAATGCGGATAAATTACTGTTTGTGCATTTACAATATTCATTGATTTTTGCCATTGAAAAATGTCCAGAAATGATTGAAGCTACTGACTGAATGAAAGGAGCTGGCATCTCACTCTCTTTGAATCTTGTTTATCATGCTAAGAGGAGCAGGAAAAAGCAAAAAATTTCAGAATTGCACCTTGCAATGCGGAGAAATTACTGTTTGTGCATTTACAATATTCATTGATTTTTGCCATTGAAAAACGTCCAGAAATTATTGAAGCTACTGACTGAATGAAAGGAGCTGGCATCTCACTCTCTTTGAAACTTCTTTATCATGCTAAGAGGAGCAGGAAAAAGCAAAAAATTTCAGAATTGCACCTTGCAATGCGGAGAAATTACTGTTTGTGCATTTACAATATTCATTGATTTTTGCCATTGAAAAACGTCCAGAAATGATTGAAGCTACTGACTGAATGAAAGGAGCTGGCATCTCACTCTCTTTGAATCTTCTTTATCATGCTAAGAGGAGCAGGAAAAAGCAAAAAATTTCAGAATTGCACCTTGCAATGCAGAGAAATTACTGTTTGTGCATTTACAATATTCATTGATTTTTGCCATTGAAAAACATCATGTTATTCATATACCAGAAATGTTTGAAGCTACTGACTGAATGAAAGGAGCTGGCATCTCACTCTCTTTGAATCTTCTTTATCATGCTAAGAGGAGCAGGAAAAAGCAAAAAATTTCAGAATTGCACCTTGCAATGCGGAGAAATTACTGTTTGTGCATTTACAATATTCATTGATTTTTGCCATTGAAAAACATCATGTTATTCATATACCAGAAATGATTGAAGCTACTGACTGAATGAAAGGAGCTGGCATCTCACTCTCTTTGAATCTTCTTTATCATGCTAAGAGGAGCAGGATAAAGCAAAAAATTTCAGACTTGCACCTTGCAATGCGGAGAAATTACTGTTTGTGCATTTACAATATTCATTGATTTTTGCCATTGAAAAACATCATGTTATTCATATACCAGAAATGTTTGAAGCTACTGATTGAATGAAAGGAGCTGGCATCTCACTCTCTTTGAATCTTCTTTATCATGCTAAGAGGAGCAGGAAAAAGCAAAAAATTTCAGACTTGCACCTTGCAATGCGGAGAAATTACTGTTTGTGCATTTACAATATTCATTGATTTTTGCCATTGAAAAACATCATGTTATTCATATACCAGAAATGTTTGAAGCTACTGACTGAATGAAAGGAGCTGGCATCTCACTCTCTTTGAATCTTCTTTATCATGCTAAGAGGAGCAGGAAAAAGCAAAAAATTTCAGAATTGCACCTTGCAATGCGGAGAAATTACTGTTTGTGCATTTACAATATTCATTGATTTTTGCCATTGAAAAACGTCCAGAAATGATTGAAGCTACTGACTGAATGAAAGGAGCTGGAATCTCACTCTCTTTGAATCTTCTTTATCATGCTAAGAGGAGCAGGAAAAAGCAAAAAATTTCAGAATTGCACCTTGCAATGCGGAGAAATTACAGTTTGTGCATTTACAATATTCATTGATTTTTGCCATTGAAAAACATCCAGAAATGATTGAAGCTACTGACTGAATGAAAGGAGCTGGCATCTCACTCTCTTTGAATCTTCTTTATCATGCTAAGAGGAGCAGGAAAAAGCAAAAAATTTCAGAATTGCACCTTGCAATGCGGAGAAATTACTGTTTGTGCATTTACAATATTCATTGATTTTTGCCATTGAAAAACATGTTATTCATATACCAGAAATGTTTGAAGCTCCTGACTGAATGAAAGGAGCTGGCACCTCACTCTCTTTGAATCTTCTTTATCATGCTAAGAGGAGCAGGAAAAAGCAAAAAATTTCAGAATTGCACCTTGCAATGCGGAGAAATTACTGTTTGTGCATTTACAATATTCATTGATTTTTGCCATTGAAAAACGTCCAGAAATGATTGAAGCTACTGACTGAATGAAAGGAGCTGGCATCTCACTCTCTTTGAATCTTCTTTATCATGCTAAGAGGAGCAGGAAAAAGCAAAAAATTTCAGAATTGCACCTTGCAATGCGGAGAAATTACTGTTTGTGCATTTACAATATTCATTGATTTTTGCCATTGAAAAATGTCCAGAAATGATTGAAGCTACTGACTGAATGAAAGGAGCTGGCATCTCACTCTCTTTGAATCTTCTTTATCATGCTAAGAGGAGCAGGAAAAAGCAAAAAATTTCAGAATTGCGCCTTGCAATGCGGAGAAATTACTGTTTGTGCATTTACAAAATTCATTGATTTTTGCCATTGAAAAACATCATGTTATTCATATACCAGAAATGATTGAAGCTACTGACTGAAGGAAAGGAGCTGGCATCTCACTCTCTTTGAATCTTCTTTATCATGCTAAGAGGAGCAGGAAAAAGCAAAAAATTTCAGAATTGCACCTTGCAATGCGGAGAAATTACTGTTTGTGCATTTACAATATTCATTGATTTTTGCCATTGAAAAACGTCCAGAAATGATTGAAGCTACTGACTGAATGAAAGGAGCTGGCATCTCACTCTCTTTGAATCTTCTTTATCATGCTAAGAGGAGCAGGAAAAAGTAAAAAATTTCAGAATTGCACCTTGCAATGCGGAGAAATTACTGTTTGTGCATTTACAATATTCAATGATTTTTGCCATTGAAAAACGTCCAGAAATGATTGAAGCTACTGACTGAATGAAAGGAGCTGGCATCTCACTCTCTTTGAATCTTGTTTATCATGCTAAGAGGAGCAGGAAAAAGCAAAAAATTTCAGAATTGCACCTTGCAATGTGGAGAAATTACTGTTTGTGCATTTACAATATTCATTGATTTTTGCCATTGAAAAACGTCCAGAAATGATTGAAGCTACTGACTGAATGAAAGGAGCTGGCATCTCACTCTCTTTGAATCTTCTTTATCATGCTAAGAGGAGCAGGAAAAAGCAAAAAATTTCAGAATTGCACCTTGCAATGCGGAGAAATTACTGTTTGTGCATTTACAATATTCATTGATTTTTGCTATTGAAAAACATCATGTTATTCATATACCAGAAATGATTGAAGCTACTGACTGAATGAAAGGAGCTGGCATCTCACTCTCTTTGAATCTTCTTTATCATGCTAAGAGGAGCAGGAAAAAGCAAAAAATTTCAGAATTGCACCTTGCAATGCGGAGAAATTACAGTTTGTGCATTTACAATATTCATTGATTTTTGCCATTGAAAAACGTCCAGAAATGATTGAAGCTACTGACTGAATGAAAGGAGCTGGCATCTCACTCTCTTTGAATCTTCTTTATCATGCTAAGAGGAGCAGGAAAAAGCAAAAAATTTCAGAATTGCACCTTGCAATGCGGAGAAATTACTGTTTGTGCATTTACAATATTCATTGATTTTTGCCATTGAAAAACGTCCAGAAATGATTGAAGGTACTGACTGAATGAAAGGAGCTGGCATATCACTCTCTTTGAATCTTCTTTATCATGCTAAGAGGAGCAGGAAAAAGCAAAAAATTTCAGAATTGCACCTTGCAATGCGGAGAAATTACTGTTTGTGCATTTACAATATTCATTGATTTTTGCCATTGAAAAACGTCCAGAAATGATTGAAGCTACTGACTGAATGAAAGGAGCTGGCATCTCACTCTCTTTGAATCTTCTTTATCATGCTAAGAGGAGCAGGAAAAAGCAAAAAATTTCAGAATTGCACCTTGCAATGCGGAGAAATTACTGTTTGTGCATTTACAATATTCATTGATTTTTGCCATTGAAAAATGTCCAGAAATGATTGAAGCTACTGACTGAATGAAAGGAGCTGGCATCTCCCTCTCTTTGAATCTTCTTTATCATGCTAAGAGGAGCAGGAAAAAGCAAAAAATTTCAGAATTGCGCCTTGCAATGCGGAGAAATTACTGTTTGTGCATTTACAAAATTCATTGATTTTTGCCATTGAAAAACATCATGTTATTCATATACCAGAAATGATTGAAGCTACTGACTGAAGGAAAGGAGCTGGCATCTCACTCTCTTTGAATCTTCTTTATCATGCTAAGTGGAGCAGGAAAAAGCAAAAAATTTCAGAATTGCACCTTGCAATGCGGAGAAATTACTGTTTGTGCATTTACAATATTCATTGATTTTTGCCATTGAAAAACATCCAGAAATGATTGTAGCTACTGACTGAATGAAAGGAGCTGGCATCTCACTCTCTTTGAATCTTCTTTATCATGCTAAGAGGAGCAGGAAAAAGCAAAAAATTTCAGAATTGCACCTTGCAATGCGGAGAAATTACTGTTTGTGCATTTACAATATTCATTGATTTTTGCGATTGAAAAACATCATGTTATTCATATACCAGAAATGATTGAAGCTACTGACTGAATGAAAGGAGCTGGCATCTCACTCTCTTTGAATCTTCTTTATCATGCTAAGAGGAGCAGGAAAAAGTAAAAAATTTCAGAATTGCACCTTGCAATGCGGAGAAATTACTGTTTGTGCATTTACAATATTCAATGATTTTTGCCATTGAAAAACGTCCAGAAATGATTGAAGCTACTGACTGAATGAAAGGAGCTGGCATCTCACTCTCTTTGAATCTTGTTTATCATGCTAAGAGGAGCAGGAAAAAGCAAAAAATTTCAGAATTGCACCTTGCAATGCGGAGAAATTACTGTTTGTGCATTTACAATATTCATTGATTTTTGCCATTGAAAAACGTCCAGAAATGATTGAAGCTACTGACTGAATGAAAGGAGCTGGCATCTCACTCTCTTTGAATCTTCTTTATCATGCTAAGAGGAGCAGGAAAAAGCAAAAAATTTCAGAATTGCACCTTGCAATGCGGAGAAATTACTGTTTGTGCATTTACAATATTCATTGATTTTTGCCATTGAAAAACATCATGTTATTCATATACCAGAAATGATTGAAGCTACTGACTGAATGAAAGGAGCTGGCATCTCACTCTCTTTGAATCTTCTTTATCATGCTAAGAGGAGCAGGAAAAAGCAAAAAATTTCAGAATTGCACCTTGCAATGCGGAGAAATTACTGTTTGTGCATTTACAATATTCATTGATTTTTGCCATTGAAAAACGTCCAGAAATGATTGAAGCTACTGACTGAATGAAAGGAGATGGCATCTCACTCTCTTTGAATCTTGTTTATCATGCTAACAGGAGCAGGAAAAAGCAAAAAATTTCAGAATTGCACCTTGCAATGCGGAGAAATTACTGTTTGTGCATTTACAATATTCATTGATTTTTGCCATTGAAAAATGTCCAGAAATGATTGAAGCTACTGACTGAATGAAAGGAGCTGGCATCTCACTCTCTTTGAATCTTCTTTATCATGCTAAGAGGAGCAGGAAAAAGCAAAAAATTTCAGAATTGCACCTTGCAATGCGGAGAAATTACTGTTTGTGCATTTACAATATTCATTGATTTTTGCTATTGAAAAACATCATGTTATTCATATACCAGAAATGATTGAAGCTACTGACAGAATGAAAGGAGCTGGCATCTCACTCTCTTTGAATCTTCTTTATCATGCTAAGAGGAGCAGGAAAAAGCAAAAAAATTCAGAATTGCACCTTGCAATGCGGAGAAATTACAGTTTGTGCATTTACAATATTCATTGATTTTTGCCATTGAAAAACGTCCAGAAATGATTGAAGCTACTGACTGAATGAAAGGAGCTGGCATCTCACTCTCTTTGAATCTTCTTTATCATGCTAAGAGGAGCAGGAAAAAGCAAAAAATTTCAGAATTGCACCTTGCAATGCGGAGAAATTACTGTTTGTGCATTTACAATATTCATTGATTTTTGCCATTGAAAAACGTCCAGAAATGATTGAAGGTACTGACTGAATGAAAGGAGCTGGCATCTCACTCTCTTTGAATCTTCTTTATCATGCTAAGAGGAGCAGGAAAAAGCAAAAAATTTCAGAATTGCACCTTGCAATGCGGAGAAATTACTGTTTGTGCATTTACAATATTCATTGATTTTTGCCATTGAAAAACGTCCAGAAATGATTGAAGCTACTGACTGAATGAAAGGAGCTGGCATCTCACTCTCTTTGAATCTTCTTTATCATGCTAAGAGGAGCAGGAAAAAGCAAAAAATTTCAGAATTGCACCTTGCAATGCGGAGAAATTACTGTTTGTGCATTTACAATATTCATTGATTTTTGCCATTGAAAAATGTCCAGAAATGATTGAAGCTACTGACTGAATGAAAGGAGCTGGCATCTCACTCTCTTTGAATCTTCTTTATCATGCTAAGAGGAGCAGGAAAAAGCAAAAAATTTCAGAATTGCGCCTTGCAATGCGGAGAAATTACTGTTTGTGCATTTACAAAATTCATTGATTTTTGCCATTGAAAAACATCATGTTATTCATATACCAGAAATGATTGAAGCTACTGACTGAAGGAAAGGAGCTGGCATCTCACTCTCTTTGAATCTTCTTTATCATGCTAAGAGGAGCAGGAAAAAGCAAAAAATTTCAGAATTGCACCTTGCAATGCGGAGAAATTACTGTTTGTGCATTTACAATATTCATTGATTTTTGCCATTGAAAAACATCCAGAAATGATTGAAGCTACTGACTGAATGAAAGGAGCTGGCATCTCACTCTCTTTGAATCTTCTTTATTATGCTAAGAGGAGCAGGAAAAAGCAAAAAATTTCAGAATTGCACCTTGCAATGCGGAGAAATTACTGTTTGTGCATTTACAATATTCATTGATTTTTGCGAATGAAAAACATCATGTTATTCATATACCAGAAATGATTGAAGCTACTGACTGAATGAAAGGAGCTGGCATCTCACTCTCTTTGAATCTTCTTTATCATGCTAAGAGGAGCAGGAAAAAGTAAAAAATTTCAGAATTGCACCTTGCAATGCGGAGAAATTACTGTTTGTGCATTTACAATATTCAATGATTTTTGCCATTGAAAAACGTCCAGAAATGATTGAAGCTACTGACTGAATGAAAGGAGCTGGCATCTCTCTCTCTTTGAATCTTGTTTATCATGCTAAGAGGAGCAGGAAAAAGCAAAAAATTTCAGAATTGCACCTTCCAATGCGGAGAAATTACTGTTTGTGCATTTACAATATTCATTGATTTTTGCCATTGAAAAACGTCCAGAAATGATTGAAGCTACTGACTGAATGAAAGGAGCTGGCATCTCACTCTCTTTGAATCTTCTTTATCATGCTAAGAGGAGCAGGAAAAAGCAAAAAATTTCAGAATTGCACCTTGCAATGCGGAGAAATTACTGTTTGTGCATTTACAATATTCATTGATTTTTGCCATTGAAAAACATGTTATTCATATACCAGAAATGTTTGAAGCTCCTGACTGAATGAAAGGAGCTGGCACCTCACTCTCTTTGAATCTTCTTTATCATGCTAAGAGGAGCAGGAAAAAGCAAAAAATTTCAGAATTGCACCTTGCAATGCGGAGAAATTACTGTTTGTGCATTTACAATATTCATTGATTTTTGCCATTGAAAAACGTCCAGAAATGATTGAAGCTACTGACTGAATGAAAGGAGCTGTCATCTCACTCTCTTTGAATCTTCTTTATCATGCTAAGAGGAGCAGGAAAAAGCAAAAAATTTCAGAATTGCACCTTGCAATGCGGAGAAATTACTGTTTGTGCATTTACAATATTCATTGATTTTTGCCATTGAAAAATGTCCAGAAATGATTGAAGCTACTGACTGAATGAAAGGAGCTGGCATCTCACTCTCTTTGAATCTTCTTTATCATGCTAGGATTAGCAGGAAAAAGCAAAAAATTTCAGAATTGCACCTTGCAATGTGGAGATATTACTGTTTGTGCATTTACAATATTCATTGATTTTTGCCATTGAAAAACATGTTTTTCATATACCAGAAATGTTTGAAGCTACTGACTGAATGAAAGGAGCTGGCATCTCACTCTCTTTGAATCTTCTTTATCATGCTAGGATTAACAGGAAAAAGCAAAAAATTTCAGAATTTCACCTTGCAATGTGGAGATATTACTGTTTGTGCATTTACAATATTCATTGATTTTTGCCATTGAAAAACATGTTTTTCATATACCAGAAATGTTTGAAGCTACTGACTGAATGAAAGGAGCTGGCATCTCACTCTCTTTGAATCTTCTTTATCATGCTAGGATTAACAGGAAAAAGCAAAAAATTTCAGAATTGCACCTTGCAATGTGGAGATATTACTGTTTGTGCATTTACAATATTCATTGATTTTTGCCATTGAAAAACATGTTTTTCATATACCAGAAATGTTTGAAGCTACTGACTGAATGAAAGGAGCTGGCATCTCACTCTCTTTGAATCTTCTTTATCATGCTAGGATTAACAGGAAAAAGCAAAAAATTTCAGAATTGCACCTTGCAATGTGGAGATATTACTGTTTGTGCATTTACAATATTCATTGATTTTTGCCATTGAAAAACGTCCAGAAATGTTTGAAGCTACTGACTGAATGAAAGGAGCCGGCATCTCACTCTCTTTGAATCTTCTTTATCATGCTAGGATTAGCAGGAAAAAGCAAAAAATTTCAGAATTGCACCTTGCAATGTGGAGATATTACTGTTTGTGCATTTACAATATTCATTGATTTTTGCCATTGAAAAACATGTTTTTCATATACCAGAAATGTTTGAAGCTACTGACTGAATGAAAGGAGCTGGCATCTCACTCTCTTTGAATCTTCTTTATCATGCTAGGATTAGCAGGAAAAAGCAAAAAATTTCAGAATTGCACCTTGCAATGTGGAGATATTACTGTTTGTGCATTTACAATATTCATTGATTTTTGCCATTGAAAAACGTTTTTCATATACCAGAAATGTTTGAAGCTACTGACTGAATGAAAGGAGCTGGCATCTCACTCTCTTTGAATCTTCTTTATCATGCTAGGATTAACAGGAAAAAGCAAAAAATTTCAGAATTGCACCTTGCAATGTGGAGATATTACTGTTTGTGCATTTACAATATTCATTGATTTTTGCCATTGAAAAACGTCCAGAAATGTTTGAAGCTACTGACTGAATGAAAGGAGCTGGCATCTCACTCTCTTTGAATCTTCTTTATCATGCTAGGATTAACAGGAAAAAGCTAAAAATTTCAGAATTGCACCTTGCAATGTGGAGATATTACTGTTTGTGCATTTACAATATTCATTGATTTTTGCCATTGAAAAACATGTTTTTCATATACCAGAAATGTTTGAAGCTACTGACTGAATGAAAGGAGCTGGCATCTCACTCTCTTTGAATCTTCTTTATCATGCTAGGATTAGCAGGAAAAAGCAAAAAATTTCAGAATTGCACCTTGCAATGTGGAGATATTACTGTTTGTGCATTTACAATATTCATTGATTTTTGCCATTGAAAAACATGTGTTTTTCATATACCAGAAATGTTTGAAGCTACTGACTGAATGAAAGGAGCTGGCATCTCACTCTCTTTGAATCTTCTTTATCATGCTAGGATTAGCAGGAAAAAGCAAAAAATTTCAGAATTGCACCTTGCAATGTGGAGATATTACTGTTTGTGCATTTACAATATTCATTGATTTTTGCCATTGAAATACATGTTTTTCATATACCAGAAATGTTTGAAGCTACTGACTGAATGAAAGGAGCTGGCATCTCACTCTCTTTGAATCTTCTTTATCATGCTAGGATTAACAGGAAAAAGCAAAAAATTTCAGAATTGCACCTTGCAATGTGGAGATATTACTGTTTGTGCATTTACAATATTCATTGATTTTTGCCATTGAAAAACGTCCAGAAATGTTTGAAGCTACTGACTGAATGAAAGGAGCTGGCATCTCACTCTCTTTGAATCTTCTTTATCATGCTAGGATTAGCAGGAAAAAGCAAAAAATTTCAGAATTGCACCTTGCAATGTGGAGATATTACTGTTTGTGCATTTACAATATTCATTGATTTTTGCCATTGAAAAACATGTTTTTCATATACCAGAAATGTTTGAAGCTACTGACTGAATGAAAGGAGCTGGCTTGTCACTCTCTTTGAATCTTCTTTATCATGCTAGGATTAACAGGAAAAAGCAAAAAATTTCAGAATTGCACCTTGCAATGTGGAGATATTACTGTTTGTGCATTTACAATATTCATTGATTTTTGCCATTGAAAAACATGTTTTTCATATACCAGAAATGTTTGAAGCTACTGACTGAATGAAAGGAGCTGGCATCTCACTCTCTTTGAATCTTCTTTATCATGCTAGGATTAACAGGAAAAAGCAAAAAATTTCAGAATTGCACCTTGCAATGTGGAGATATTACTGTTTGTGCATTTACAATATTCATTGATTTTTGCCATTGAAAAACGTCCAGAAATGTTTGAAGCTACTGACTGAATGAAAGGAGCTGGCATCTCACTCTCTTTGAATCTTCTTTATCATGCTAGGATTAGCAGGAAAAAGCAAAAAATTTCAGAATTGCACCTTGCAATGTGGAGATATTACTGTTTGTGCATTTAAAATATTCATTGATTTTTGCCATTGAAAAACATGTTTTTCATATACCAGAAATGTTTGAAGCTACTGACTGAATGAAAGGAGCTGGCATCTCACTCTCTTTGAATCTTCTTTATCATGCTAGGATTAACAGGAAAAAGCAAAAAATTTCAGAATTGCACCTTGCAATGTGGAGATATTACTGTTTGTGCATTTACAATATTCATTGATTTTTGCCATTGAAAAACATGTTTTTCATATACCAGAAATGTTTGAAGCTACTGACTGAATGAAAGGAGCTGGCATCTCACTCTCTTTGAATCTTCTTTATCATGCTAGGATTAACAGGAAAAAGCAAAAAATTTCAGAATTGCACCTTGCAATGTGGAGATATTACTGTTTGTGCATTTACAATATTCATTGATTTTTGCCATTGAAAAACGTCCAGAAATGTTTGAAGCTACTGACTGAATGAAAGGAGCTGGCATCTCACTCTCTTTGAATCTTCTTTATCATGCTAGGATTAACAGGAAAAAGCAAAAAATTTCAGAATTGCACCTTGCAATGTGGAGATATTACTGTTTGTGCATTTACAATATTCATTGATTTTTGCCATTGAAAAACGTCCAGAAATGTTTGAAGCTACTGACTGAATGAAAGGAGCTGGCATCTCACTCTCTTTGAATCTTCTTTATCATGCTAGGATTAGCAGGAAAAAGCAAAAAATTTCAGAATTGCACCTTGCAATGTGGAGATATTACTGTTTGTGCATTTACAATATTCATTGATTTTTGCCATTGAAAAACATGTTTTTCATATACCAGAAATGTTTGAAGCTACTGACTGAATGAAAGGAGCTGGCATCTCACTCTCTTTGAATCTTCTTTATCATGCTAGGATTAGCAGGAAAAAGCAAAAAATTTCAGAATTGCACCTTGCAATGTGGAGATATTACTGTTTGTGCATTTACAATATTCATTGATTTTTGCCATTGAAAAACATGTTTTTCATATACCAGAAATGTTTGAAGCTACTGACTGAATGAAAGGAGCTGGCATCTCACTCTCTTTGAATCTTCTTTATCATGCTAGGATTAACAGGAAAAAGCAAAAAATTTCAGAATTGCACCTTGCAATGTGGAGATATTACTGTTTGTGCATTTACAATATTCATTGATTTTTGCCATTGAAAAACGTCCAGAAATGTTTGAAGCTACTGACTGAATGAAAGGAGCTGGCATCTCACTCTCTTTGAATCTTCTTTATCATGCTAGGATTAACAGGAAAAAGCAAAAAATTTCAGAATTGCACCTTGCAATGTGGAGATATTACTGTTTGTGCATTTACAATATTCATTGATTTTTGCCATTGAAAAACGTCCAGAAATGTTTGAAGCTACTGACTGAATGAAAGGAGCTGGCATCTCACTCTCTTTGAATCTTCTTTATCATGCTAGGATTAACAGGAAAAAGCTAAAAATTTCAGAATTGCACCTTGCAATGTGGAGATATTACTGTTTGTGCATTTACAATATTCATTGATTTTTGCCATTGAAAAACATGTCTTTCATATACCAGAAATGTTTGAAGCTACTGACTGAATGAAAGGAGCTGGCATCTCACTCTCTTTGAATCTTCTTTATCAAGCTAGGATTAGCAGGAAAAAGCAAAGAATTTCAGAATTGCACCTTGCAATGTGGAGATATTACTGTTTGTGCATTTACAATATTCATTGATTTTTGCCATTGAAAAACATGTTTTTCATATACCAGAAATGTTTGAAGCTACTGACTGAATGAAAGGAGCTGGCATCTCACTCTCTTTGAATCTTCTTTATCATGCTAAGAGGAGCAGGAAAAAGCAAAAAATTTCAGAATTGCACCTTGCAATGCGGAGAAATTACTGTTTGTGCATTTACAATATTCATTGATTTTTGCCATTGAAAAACGTCCAGAAATGATTGAAGCTACTGACTGAATGAAAGGAGCTGTCATCTCACACTCTTTGAATCTTCTTTATCATGCTAAGAGGAGCAGGAAAAAGCAAAAAATTTCAGAATTGCACCTTGCAATGCGGAGAAATTACTGTTTGTGCATTTACAATATTCATTGATTTTTGCCATTGAAAAATGTCCAGAAATGATTGAAGCTACTGACTGAATGAAAGGAGCTGGCATCTCACTCTCTTTGAATCTTCTTTATCATGCTAGGATTAGCAGGAAAAAGCAAAAAATTTCAGAATTGCACCTTGCAATGTGGAGATATTACTGTTTGTGCATTTACAATATTCATTGATTTTTGACATTGAAAAACATGTTTTTCATATACCAGAAATGTTTGAAGCTACTGACTGAATGAAAGGAGCTGGCATCTCACTCTCTTTGAATCTTCTTTATCATGCTAGGATTAACAGGAAAAAGCAAAAAATTTCAGAATTTCACCTTGCAATGTGGAGATATTACTGTTTGTGCATTTACAATATTCATTGATTTTTGCCATTGAAAAACATGTTTTTCATATACCAGAAATGTTTGAAGCTACTGACTGAATGAAAGGAGCTGGCATCTCACTCTCTTTGAATCTTCTTTATCATGCTAGGATTAACAGGAAAAAGCAAAAAATTTCAGAATTGCACCTTGCAATGTGGAGATATTACTGTTTGTGCATTTACAATATTCATTGATTTTTGCCATTGAAAAACGTCCAGAAATGTTTGAAGCTACTGACTGAATGAAAGGAGCTGGCATCTCACTCTCTTTGAATCTTCTTTATCATGCTAGGATTAGCAGGAAAAAGCAAAAAATTTCAGAATTGCACCTTGCAATGTGGAGATATTACTGTTTGTGCATTTAAAATATTCATTGATTTTTGCCATTGAAAAACATGTTTTTCATATACCAGAAATGTTTGAAGCTACTGACTGAATGAAAGGAGCTGGCATCTCACTCTCTTTGAATCTTCTTTATCATGCTAGGGTTAACAGGAAAAAGCAAAAAATTTCAGAATTGCACCTTGCAATGTGGAGATATTACTGTTTGTGCATTTACAATATTCATTGATTTTTGCCATTGAAAAACATGTTTTTCATATACCAGAAATGTTTGAAGCTACTGACTGAATGAAAGGAGCTGGCATCTCACTCTCTTTGAATCTTCTTTATCATGCTAGGATTAACAGGAAAAAGCAAAAAATTTCAGAATTGCACCTTGCAATGTGGAGATATTACTGTTTGTGCATTTACAATATTCATTGATTTTTGCCATTGAAAAACGTCCAGAAATGTTTGAAGCTACTGACTGAATGAAAGGAGCTGGCATCTCACTCTCTTTGAATCTTCTTTATCATGCTAGGATTAACAGGAAAAAGCAAAAAATTTCAGAATTGCACCTTGCAATGTGGAGATATTACTGTTTGTGCATTTACAATATTCATTGATTTTTGCCATTGAAAAACGTCCAGAAATGTTTGAAGCTACTGACTGAATGAAAGGAGCTGGCATCTCACTCTCTTTGAATCTTCTTTATCATGCTAGGATTAGCAGGAAAAAGCAAAAAATTTCAGAATTGCACCTTGCAATGTGGAGATATTACTGTTTGTGCATTTACAATATTCATTGATTTTTGCCATTGAAAAACATCATGTTATTCATATACCAGAAATGATTGAAGCTACTGACTGAATGAAAGGAGCTGGCATCTCACTCTCTTTGAATCTTCTTTATCATGCTAAGAGGAGCAGGAAAAAGCAAAAAATTTCAGAATTGCACCTTGCAATGCGGAGAAATTACTGTTTGTGCATTTACAATATTCATTGATTTTTGCCATTGAAAAACGTCCAGAAATGATTGAAGCTACTGACTGAATGAAAGGAGATGGCATCTCACTCTCTTTGAATCTTGTTTATCATGCTAACAGGAGCAGGAAAAAGCAAAAAATTTCAGAATTGCACCTTGCAATGCGGAGAAATTACTGTTTGTGCATTTACAATATTCATTGATTTTTGCCATTGAAAAATGTCCAGAAATGATTGAAGCTACTGACTGAATGAAAGGAGCTGGCATCTCACTCTCTTTGAATCTTCTTTATCATGCTAAGAGGAGCAGGAAAAAGCAAAAAATTTCAGAATTGCACCTTGCAATGCGGAGAAATTACTGTTTGTGCATTTACAATATTCATTGATTTTTGCTATTGAAAAACATCATGTTATTCATATACCAGAAATGATTGAAGCTACTGACAGAATGAAAGGAGCTGGCATCTCACTCTCTTTGAATCTTCTTTATCATGCTAAGAGGAGCAGGAAAAAGCAAAAAATTTCAGAATTGCACCTTGCAATGCGGAGAAATTACAGTTTGTGCATTTACAATATTCATTGATTTTTGCCATTGAAAAACGTCCAGAAATGATTGAAGCTACTGACTGAATGAAAGGAGCTGGCATCTCACTCTCTTTGAATCTTCTTTATCATGCTAAGAGGAGCAGGAAAAAGCAAAAAATTTCAGAATTGCACCTTGCAATGCGGAGAAATTACTGTTTGTGCATTTACAATATTCATTGATTTTTGCCATTGAAAAACGTCCAGAAATGATTGAAGGTACTGACTGAATGAAAGGAGCTGGCATCTCACTCTCTTTGAATCTTCTTTATCATGCTAAGAGGAGCAGGAAAAAGCAAAAAATTTCAGAATTGCACCTTGCAATGCGGAGAAATTACTGTTTGTGCATTTACAATATTCATTGATTTTTGCCATTGAAAAACGTCCAGAAATGATTGAAGCTACTGACTGAATGAAAGGAGCTGGCATCTCACTCTCTTTGAATCTTCTTTATCATGCTAAGAGGAGCAGGAAAAAGCAAAAAATTTCAGAATTGCACCTTGCAATGCGGAGAAATTACTGTTTGTGCATTTACAATATTCATTGATTTTTGCCATTGAAAAATGTCCAGAAATGATTGAAGCTACTGACTGAATGAAAGGAGCTGGCATCTCACTCTCTTTGAATCTTCTTTATCATGCTAAGAGGAGCAGGAAAAAGCAAAAAATTTCAGAATTGCGCCTTGCAATGCGGAGAAATTACTGTTTGTGCATTTACAAAATTCATTGATTTTTGCCATTGAAAAACATCATGTTATTCATATACCAGAAATGATTGAAGCTACTGACTGAAGGAAAGGAGCTGGCATCTCACTCTCTTTGAATCTTCTTTATCATGCTAAGAGGAGCAGGAAAAAGCAAAAAATTTCAGAATTGCACCTTGCAATGCGGAGAAATTACTGTTTGTGCATTTACAATATTCATTGATTTTTGCCATTGAAAAACATCCAGAAATGATTGAAGCTACTGACTGAATGAAAGGAGCTGGCATCTCACTCTCTTTGAATCTTCTTTATTATGCTAAGAGGAGCAGGAAAAAGCAAAAAATTTCAGAATTGCACCTTGCAATGCGGAGAAATTACTGTTTGTGCATTTACAATATTCATTGATTTTTGCGAATGAAAAACATCATGTTATTCATATACCAGAAATGATTGAAGCTACTGACTGAATGAAAGGAGCTGGCATCTCACTCTCTTTGAATCTTCTTTATCATGCTAAGAGGAGCAGGAAAAAGTAAAAAATTTCAGAATTGCACCTTGCAATGCGGAGAAATTACTGTTTGTGCATTTACAATATTCAATGATTTTTGCCATTGAAAAACGTCCAGAAATGATTGAAGCTACTGACTGAATGAAAGGAGCTGGCATCTCTCTCTCTTTGAATCTTGTTTATCATGCTAAGAGGAGCAGGAAAAAGCAAAAAATTTCAGAATTGCACCTTCCAATGCGGAGAAATTACTGTTTGTGCATTTACAATATTCATTGATTTTTGCCATTGAAAAACGTCCAGAAATGATTGAAGCTACTGACTGAATGAAAGGAGCTGGCATCTCACTCTCTTTGAATCTTCTTTATCATGCTAAGAGGAGCAGGAAAAAGCAAAAAATTTCAGAATTGCACCTTGCAATGCGGAGAAATTACTGTTTGTGCATTTACAATATTCATTGATTTTTGCCATTGAAAAACATGTTATTCATATACCAGAAATGTTTGAAGCTCCTGACTGAATGAAAGGAGCTGGCACCTCACTCTCTTTGAATCTTCTTTATCATGCTAAGAGGAGCAGGAAAAAGCAAAAAATTTCAGAATTGCACCTTGCAATGCGGAGAAATTACTGTTTGTGCATTTACAATATTCATTGATTTTTGCCATTGAAAAACGTCCAGAAATGATTGAAGCTACTGACTGAATGAAAGGAGCTGTCATCTCACTCTCTTTGAATCTTCTTTATCATGCTAAGAGGAGCAGGAAAAAGCAAAAAATTTCAGAATTGCACCTTGCAATGCGGAGAAATTACTGTTTGTGCATTTACAATATTCATTGATTTTTGCCATTGAAAAATGTCCAGAAATGATTGAAGCTACTGACTGAATGAAAGGAGCTGGCATCTCACTCTCTTTGAATCTTCTTTATCATGCTAGGATTAGCAGGAAAAAGCAAAAAATTTCAGAATTGCACCTTGCAATGTGGAGATATTACTGTTTGTGCATTTACAATATTCATTGATTTTTGCCATTGAAAAACATGTTTTTCATATACCAGAAATGTTTGAAGCTACTGACTGAATGAAAGGAGCTGGCATCTCACTCTCTTTGAATCTTCTTTATCATGCTAGGATTAACAGGAAAAAGCAAAAAATTTCAGAATTTCACCTTGCAATGTGGAGATATTACTGTTTGTGCATTTACAATATTCATTGATTTTTGCCATTGAAAAACATGTTTTTCATATACCAGAAATGTTTGAAGCTACTGACTGAATGAAAGGAGCTGGCATCTCACTCTCTTTGAATCTTCTTTATCATGCTAGGATTAACAGGAAAAAGCAAAAAATTTCAGAATTGCACCTTGCAATGTGGAGATATTACTGTTTGTGCATTTACAATATTCATTGATTTTTGCCATTGAAAAACATGTTTTTCATATACCAGAAATGTTTGAAGCTACTGACTGAATGAAAGGAGCTGGCATCTCACTCTCTTTGAATCTTCTTTATCATGCTAGGATTAACAGGAAAAAGCAAAAAATTTCAGAATTGCACCTTGCAATGTGGAGATATTACTGTTTGTGCATTTACAATATTCATTGATTTTTGCCATTGAAAAACGTCCAGAAATGTTTGAAGCTACTGACTGAATGAAAGGAGCCGGCATCTCACTCTCTTTGAATCTTCTTTATCATGCTAAGAGGAGCAGGAAAAAGCAAAAAATTTCAGAATTGCACCTTGCAATGCGGAGAAATTACTGTTTGTGCATTTACAATATTCATTGATTTTTGCTATTGAAAAACATCATGTTATTCATATACCAGAAATGATTGAAGCTACTGACAGAATGAAAGGAGCTGGCATCTCACTCTCTTTGAATCTTCTTTATCATGCTAAGAGGAGCAGGAAAAAGCAAAAAATTTCAGAATTGCACCTTGCAATGCGGAGAAATTACAGTTTGTGCATTTACAATATTCATTGATTTTTGCCATTGAAAAACGTCCAGAAATGATTGAAGCTACTGACTGAATGAAAGGAGCTGGCATCTCACTCTCTTTGAATCTTCTTTATCATGCTAAGAGGAGCAGGAAAAAGCAAAAAATTTCAGAATTGCACCTTGCAATGCGGAGAAATTACTGTTTGTGCATTTACAATATTCATTGATTTTTGCCATTGAAAAACGTCCAGAAATGATTGAAGGTACTGACTGAATGAAAGGAGCTGGCATCTCACTCTCTTTGAATCTTCTTTATCATGCTAAGAGGAGCAGGAAAAAGCAAAAAATTTCAGAATTGCACCTTGCAATGCGGAGAAATTACTGTTTGTGCATTTACAATATTCATTGATTTTTGCCATTGAAAAACGTCCAGAAATGATTGAAGCTACTGACTGAATGAAAGGAGCTGGCATCTCACTCTCTTTGAATCTTCTTTATCATGCTAAGAGGAGCAGGAAAAAGCAAAAAATTTCAGAATTGCACCTTGCAATGCGGAGAAATTACTGTTTGTGCATTTACAATATTCATTGATTTTTGCCATTGAAAAATGTCCAGAAATGATTGAAGCTACTGACTGAATGAAAGGAGCTGGCATCTCACTCTCTTTGAATCTTCTTTATCATGCTAAGAGGAGCAGGAAAAAGCAAAAAATTTCAGAATTGCGCCTTGCAATGCGGAGAAATTACTGTTTGTGCATTTACAAAATTCATTGATTTTTGCCATTGAAAAACATCATGTTATTCATATACCAGAAATGATTGAAGCTACTGACTGAAGGAAAGGAGCTGGCATCTCACTCTCTTTGAATCTTCTTTATCATGCTAAGAGGAGCAGGAAAAAGCAAAAAATTTCAGAATTGCACCTTGCAATGCGGAGAAATTACTGTTTGTGCATTTACAATATTCATTGATTTTTGCCATTGAAAAACATCCAGAAATGATTGAAGCTACTGACTGAATGAAAGGAGCTGGCATCTCACTCTCTTTGAATCTTCTTTATTATGCTAAGAGGAGCAGGAAAAAGCAAAAAATTTCAGAATTGCACCTTGCAATGCGGAGAAATTACTGTTTGTGCATTTACAATATTCATTGATTTTTGCGAATGAAAAACATCATGTTATTCATATACCAGAAATGATTGAAGCTACTGACTGAATGAAAGGAGCTGGCATCTCACTCTCTTTGAATCTTCTTTATCATGCTAAGAGGAGCAGGAAAAAGTAAAAAATTTCAGAATTGCACCTTGCAATGCGGAGAAATTACTGTTTGTGCATTTACAATATTCAATGATTTTTGCCATTGAAAAACGTCCAGAAATGATTGAAGCTACTGACTGAATGAAAGGAGCTGGCATCTCTCTCTCTTTGAATCTTGTTTATCATGCTAAGAGGAGCAGGAAAAAGCAAAAAATTTCAGAATTGCACCTTCCAATGCGGAGAAATTACTGTTTGTGCATTTACAATATTCATTGATTTTTGCCATTGAAAAACGTCCAGAAATGATTGAAGCTACTGACTGAATGAAAGGAGCTGGCATCTCACTCTCTTTGAATCTTCTTTATCATGCTAAGAGGAGCAGGAAAAAGCAAAAAATTTCAGAATTGCACCTTGCAATGCGGAGAAATTACTGTTTGTGCATTTACAATATTCATTGATTTTTGCCATTGAAAAACATGTTATTCATATACCAGAAATGTTTGAAGCTCCTGACTGAATGAAAGGAGCTGGCACCTCACTCTCTTTGAATCTTCTTTATCATGCTAAGAGGAGCAGGAAAAAGCAAAAAATTTCAGAATTGCACCTTGCAATGCGGAGAAATTACTGTTTGTGCATTTACAATATTCATTGATTTTTGCCATTGAAAAACGTCCAGAAATGATTGAAGCTACTGACTGAATGAAAGGAGCTGTCATCTCACTCTCTTTGAATCTTCTTTATCATGCTAAGAGGAGCAGGAAAAAGCAAAAAATTTCAGAATTGCACCTTGCAATGCGGAGAAATTACTGTTTGTGCATTTACAATATTCATTGATTTTTGCCATTGAAAAATGTCCAGAAATGATTGAAGCTACTGACTGAATGAAAGGAGCTGGCATCTCACTCTCTTTGAATCTTCTTTATCATGCTAGGATTAGCAGGAAAAAGCAAAAAATTTCAGAATTGCACCTTGCAATGTGGAGATATTACTGTTTGTGCATTTACAATATTCATTGATTTTTGCCATTGAAAAACATGTTTTTCATATACCAGAAATGTTTGAAGCTACTGACTGAATGAAAGGAGCTGGCATCTCACTCTCTTTGAATCTTCTTTATCATGCTAGGATTAACAGGAAAAAGCAAAAAATTTCAGAATTTCACCTTGCAATGTGGAGATATTACTGTTTGTGCATTTACAATATTCATTGATTTTTGCCATTGAAAAACATGTTTTTCATATACCAGAAATGTTTGAAGCTACTGACTGAATGAAAGGAGCTGGCATCTCACTCTCTTTGAATCTTCTTTATCATGCTAGGATTAACAGGAAAAAGCAAAAAATTTCAGAATTGCACCTTGCAATGTGGAGATATTACTGTTTGTGCATTTACAATATTCATTGATTTTTGCCATTGAAAAACATGTTTTTCATATACCAGAAATGTTTGAAGCTACTGACTGAATGAAAGGAGCTGGCATCTCACTCTCTTTGAATCTTCTTTATCATGCTAGGATTAACAGGAAAAAGCAAAAAATTTCAGAATTGCACCTTGCAATGTGGAGATATTACTGTTTGTGCATTTACAATATTCATTGATTTTTGCCATTGAAAAACGTCCAGAAATGTTTGAAGCTACTGACTGAATGAAAGGAGCCGGCATCTCACTCTCTTTGAATCTTCTTTATCATGCTAGGATTAGCAGGAAAAAGCAAAAAATTTCAGAATTGCACCTTGCAATGTGGAGATATTACTGTTTGTGCATTTACAATATTCATTGATTTTTGCCATTGAAAAACATGTTTTTCATATACCAGAAATGTTTGAAGCTACTGACTGAATGAAAGGAGCTGGCATCTCACTCTCTTTGAATCTTCTTTATCATGCTAGGATTAGCAGGAAAAAGCAAAAAATTTCAGAATTGCACCTTGCAATGTGGAGATATTACTGTTTGTGCATTTACAATATTCATTGATTTTTGCCATTGAAAAACGTTTTTCATATACCAGAAATGTTTGAAGCTACTGACTGAATGAAAGGAGCTGGCATCTCACTCTCTTTGAATCTTCTTTATCATGCTAGGATTAACAGGAAAAAGCTAAAAATTTCAGAATTGCACCTTGCAATGTGGAGATATTACTGTTTGTGCATTTACAATATTCATTGATTTTTGCCATTGAAAAACGTCCAGAAATGTTTGAAGCTACTGACTGAATGAAAGGAGCTGGCATCTCACTCTCTTTGAATCTTCTTTATCATGCTAGGATTAACAGGAAAAAGCTAAAAATTTCAGAATTGCACCTTGCAATGTGGAGATATTACTGTTTGTGCATTTACAATATTCATTGATTTTTGCCATTGAAAAACATGTTTTTCATATACCAGAAATGTTTGAAGCTACTGACTGAATGAAAGGAGCTGGCATCTCACTCTCTTTGAATCTTCTTTATCATGCTAGGATTAGCAGGAAAAAGCAAAAAATTTCAGAATTGCACCTTGCAATGTGGAGATATTACTGTTTGTGCATTTACAATATTCATTGATTTTTGCCATTGAAAAACATGTGTTTTTCATATACCAGAAATGTTTGAAGCTACTGACTGAATGAAAGGAGCTGGCATCTCACTCTCTTTGAATCTTCTTTATCATGCTAGGATTAGCAGGAAAAAGCAAAAAATTTCAGAATTGCACCTTGCAATGTGGAGATATTACTGTTTGTGCATTTACAATATTCATTGATTTTTGCCATTGAAATACATGTTTTTCATATACCAGAAATGTTTGAAGCTACTGACTGAATGAAAGGAGCTGGCATCTCACTCTCTTTGAATCTTCTTTATCATGCTAGGATTAACAGGAAAAAGCAAAAAATTTCAGAATTGCACCTTGCAATGTGGAGATATTACTGTTTGTGCATTTACAATATTCATTGATTTTTGCCATTGAAAAACGTCCAGAAATGTTTGAAGCTACTGACTGAATGAAAGGAGCTGGCATCTCACTCTCTTTGAATCTTCTTTATCATGCTAGGATTAGCAGGAAAAAGCAAAAAATTTCAGAATTGCACCTTGCAATGTGGAGATATTACTGTTTGTGCATTTACAATATTCATTGATTTTTGCCATTGAAAAACATGTTTTTCATATACCAGAAATGTTTGAAGCTACTGACTGAATGAAAGGAGCTGGCTTGTCACTCTCTTTGAATCTTCTTTATCATGCTAGGATTAACAGGAAAAAGCAAAAAATTTCAGAATTGCACCTTGCAATGTGGAGATATTACTGTTTGTGCATTTACAATATTCATTGATTTTTGCCATTGAAAAACATGTTTTTCATATACCAGAAATGTTTGAAGCTACTGACTGAATGAAAGGAGCTGGCATCTCACTCTCTTTGAATCTTCTTTATCATGCTAGGATTAACAGGAAAAAGCAAAAAATTTCAGAATTGCACCTTGCAATGTGGAGATATTACTGTTTGTGCATTTACAATATTCATTGATTTTTGCCATTGAAAAACGTCCAGAAATGTTTGAAGCTACTGACTGAATGAAAGGAGCTGGCATCTCACTCTCTTTGAATCTTCTTTATCATGCTAGGATTAGCAGGAAAAAGCAAAAAATTTCAGAATTGCACCTTGCAATGTGGAGATATTACTGTTTGTGCATTTAAAATATTCATTGATTTTTGCCATTGAAAAACATGTTTTTCATATACCAGAAATGTTTGAAGCTACTGACTGAATGAAAGGAGCTGGCATCTCACTCTCTTTGAATCTTCTTTATCATGCTAGGATTAACAGGAAAAAGCAAAAAATTTCAGAATTGCACCTTGCAATGTGGAGATATTACTGTTTGTGCATTTACAATATTCATTGATTTTTGCCATTGAAAAACATGTTTTTCATATACCAGAAATGTTTGAAGCTACTGACTGAATGAAAGGAGCTGGCATCTCACTCTCTTTGAATCTTCTTTATCATGCTAGGATTAACAGGAAAAAGCAAAAAATTTCAGAATTGCACCTTGCAATGTGGAGATATTACTGTTTGTGCATTTACAATATTCATTGATTTTTGCCATTGAAAAACGTCCAGAAATGTTTGAAGCTACTGACTGAATGAAAGGAGCTGGCATCTCACTCTCTTTGAATCTTCTTTATCATGCTAGGATTAACAGGAAAAAGCAAAAAATTTCAGAATTGCACCTTGCAATGTGGAGATATTACTGTTTGTGCATTTACAATATTCATTGATTTTTGCCATTGAAAAACGTCCAGAAATGTTTGAAGCTACTGACTGAATGAAAGGAGCTGGCATCTCACTCTCTTTGAATCTTCTTTATCATGCTAGGATTAGCAGGAAAAAGCAAAAAATTTCAGAATTGCACCTTGCAATGTGGAGATATTACTGTTTGTGCATTTACAATATTCATTGATTTTTGCCATTGAAAAACATGTTTTTCATATACCAGAAATGTTTGAAGCTACTGACTGAATGAAAGGAGCTGGCATCTCACTCTCTTTGAATCTTCTTTATCATGCTAGGATTAGCAGGAAAAAGCAAAAAATTTCAGAATTGCACCTTGCAATGTGGAGATATTACTGTTTGTGCATTTACAATATTCATTGATTTTTGCCATTGAAAAACATGTTTTTCATATACCAGAAATGTTTGAAGCTACTGACTGAATGAAAGGAGCTGGCATCTCACTCTCTTTGAATCTTCTTTATCATGCTAGGATTAACAGGAAAAAGCAAAAAATTTCAGAATTGCACCTTGCAATGTGGAGATATTACTGTTTGTGCATTTACAATATTCATTGATTTTTGCCATTGAAAAACGTCCAGAAATGTTTGAAGCTACTGACTGAATGAAAGGAGCTGGCATCTCACTCTCTTTGAATCTTCTTTATCATGCTAGGATTAACAGGAAAAAGCAAAAAATTTCAGAATTGCACCTTGCAATGTGGAGATATTACTGTTTGTGCATTTACAATATTCATTGATTTTTGCCATTGAAAAACGTCCAGAAATGTTTGAAGCTACTGACTGAATGAAAGGAGCTGGCATCTCACTCTCTTTGAATCTTCTTTATCATGCTAGGATTAACAGGAAAAAGCTAAAAATTTCAGAATTGCACCTTGCAATGTGGAGATATTACTGTTTGTGCATTTACAATATTCATTGATTTTTGCCATTGAAAAACATGTCTTTCATATACCAGAAATGTTTGAAGCTACTGACTGAATGAAAGGAGCTGGCATCTCACTCTCTTTGAATCTTCTTTATCAAGCTAGGATTAGCAGGAAAAAGCAAAGAATTTCAGAATTGCACCTTGCAATGTGGAGATATTACTGTTTGTGCATTTACAATATTCATTGATTTTTGCCATTGAAAAACATGTTTTTCATATACCAGAAATGTTTGAAGCTACTGACTGAATGAAAGGAGCTGGCATCTCACTCTCTTTGAATCTTCTTTATCATGCTAAGAGGAGCAGGAAAAAGCAAAAAATTTCAGAATTGCACCTTGCAATGCGGAGAAATTACTGTTTGTGCATTTACAATATTCATTGATTTTTGCCATTGAAAAACGTCCAGAAATGATTGAAGCTACTGACTGAATGAAAGGAGCTGTCATCTCACACTCTTTGAATCTTCTTTATCATGCTAAGAGGAGCAGGAAAAAGCAAAAAATTTCAGAATTGCACCTTGCAATGCGGAGAAATTACTGTTTGTGCATTTACAATATTCATTGATTTTTGCCATTGAAAAATGTCCAGAAATGATTGAAGCTACTGACTGAATGAAAGGAGCTGGCATCTCACTCTCTTTGAATCTTCTTTATCATGCTAGGATTAGCAGGAAAAAGCAAAAAATTTCAGAATTGCACCTTGCAATGTGGAGATATTACTGTTTGTGCATTTACAATATTCATTGATTTTTGACATTGAAAAACATGTTTTTCATATACCAGAAATGTTTGAAGCTACTGACTGAATGAAAGGAGCTGGCATCTCACTCTCTTTGAATCTTCTTTATCATGCTAGGATTAACAGGAAAAAGCAAAAAATTTCAGAATTTCACCTTGCAATGTGGAGATATTACTGTTTGTGCATTTACAATATTCATTGATTTTTGCCATTGAAAAACATGTTTTTCATATACCAGAAATGTTTGAAGCTACTGACTGAATGAAAGGAGCTGGCATCTCACTCTCTTTGAATCTTCTTTATCATGCTAGGATTAACAGGAAAAAGCAAAAAATTTCAGAATTGCACCTTGCAATGTGGAGATATTACTGTTTGTGCATTTACAATATTCATTGATTTTTGCCATTGAAAAACGTCCAGAAATGTTTGAAGCTACTGACTGAATGAAAGGAGCTGGCATCTCACTCTCTTTGAATCTTCTTTATCATGCTAGGATTAGCAGGAAAAAGCAAAAAATTTCAGAATTGCACCTTGCAATGTGGAGATATTACTGTTTGTGCATTTAAAATATTCATTGATTTTTGCCATTGAAAAACATGTTTTTCATATACCAGAAATGTTTGAAGCTACTGACTGAATGAAAGGAGCTGGCATCTCACTCTCTTTGAATCTTCTTTATCATGCTAGGGTTAACAGGAAAAAGCAAAAAATTTCAGAATTGCACCTTGCAATGTGGAGATATTACTGTTTGTGCATTTACAATATTCATTGATTTTTGCCATTGAAAAACATGTTTTTCATATACCAGAAATGTTTGAAGCTACTGACTGAATGAAAGGAGCTGGCATCTCACTCTCTTTGAATCTTCTTTATCATGCTAGGATTAACAGGAAAAAGCAAAAAATTTCAGAATTGCACCTTGCAATGTGGAGATATTACTGTTTGTGCATTTACAATATTCATTGATTTTTGCCATTGAAAAACGTCCAGAAATGTTTGAAGCTACTGACTGAATGAAAGGAGCTGGCATCTCACTCTCTTTGAATCTTCTTTATCATGCTAGGATTAACAGGAAAAAGCAAAAAATTTCAGAATTGCACCTTGCAATGTGGAGATATTACTGTTTGTGCATTTACAATATTCATTGATTTTTGCCATTGAAAAACGTCCAGAAATGTTTGAAGCTACTGACTGAATGAAAGGAGCTGGCATCTCACTCTCTTTGAATCTTCTTTATCATGCTAGGATTAGCAGGAAAAAGCAAAAAATTTCAGAATTGCACCTTGCAATGTGGAGATATTACTGTTTGTGCATTTACAATATTCATTGATTTTTGCCATTGAAAAACATGTTTTTCATATACCAGAAATGTTTGAAGCTACTGACTGAATGAAAGGAGCTGGCATCTCACTCTCTTTGAATCTTCTTTATCATGCTAGGATTAGCAGGAAAAAGCAAAAAATTTCAGAATTGCACCTTGCAATGTGGAGATATTACTGTTTGTGCATTTACAATATTCATTGATTTTTGCCATTGAAAAACATGTTTTTCATATACCAGAAATGTTTGAAGCTACTGACTGAATGAAAGGAGCTGGCATCTCACTCTCTTTGAATCTTCTTTATCATGCTAGGATTAACAGGAAAAAGCAAAAAATTTCAGAATTGCACCTTGCAATGTGGAGATATTACTGTTTGTGCATTTACAATATTCATTGATTTTTGCCATTGAAAAACGTCCAGAAATGTTTGAAGCTACTGACTGAATGAAAGGAGCTGGCATCTCACTCTCTTTGAATCTTCTTTATCATGCTAGGATTAGCAGGAAAAAGCAAAAAATTTCAGAATTGCACCTTGCAATGTGGAGATATTACTGTTTGTGCATTTACAATATTCATTGATTTTTGCCATTGAAAAACATGTTTTTCATATACCAGAAATGTTTGAAGCTACTGACTGAATGAAAGGAGCTGGCATCTCACTCTCTTTGAATCTTCTTTATCATGCTAGGATTAACAGGAAAAAGCAAAAAATTTCAGAATTTCACCTTGCAATGTGGAGATATTACTGTTTGTGCATTTACAATATTCATTGATTTTTGCCATTGAAAAACATGTTTTTCATATACCAGAAATGTTTGAAGCTACTGACTGAATGAAAGGAGCTGGCATCTCACTCTCTTTGAATCTTCTTTATCATGCTAGGATTAACAGGAAAAAGCAAAAAATTTCAGAATTGCACCTTGCAATGTGGAGATATTACTGTTTGTGCATTTACAATATTCATTGATTTTTGCCATTGAAAAACGTCCAGAAATGTTTGAAGCTACTGACTGAATGAAAGGAGCTGGCATCTCACTCTCTTTGAATCTTCTTTATCATGCTAGGATTAGCAGGAAAAAGCAAAAAATTTCAGAATTGCACCTTGCAATGTGGAGATATTACTGTTTGTGCATTTACAATATTCATTGATTTTTGCCATTGAAAAACATGTTTTTCATATACCAGAAATGTTTGAAGCTACTGACTGAATGAAAGGAGCTGGCATCTCACTCTCTTTGAATCTTCTTTATCATGCTAGGATTAGCAGGAAAAAGCAAAAAATTTCAGAATTGCACCTTGCAATGTGGAGATATTACTGTTTGTGCATTTACAATATTCATTGATTTTTGCCATTGAAAAACGTTTTTCATATACCAGAAATGTTTGAAGCTACTGACTGAATGAAAGGAGCTGGCATCTCACTCTCTTTGAATCTTCTTTATCATGCTAGGATTAACAGGAAAAAGCAAAAAATTTCAGAATTGCACCTTGCAATGTGGAGATATTACTGTTTGTGCATTTACAATATTCATTGATTTTTGCCATTGAAAAACATCATGTTATTCATATACCAGAAATGATTGAAGCTACTGACTGAATGAAAGGAGCTGGCATCTCACTCTCTTTGAATCTTCTTTATCATGCTAAGAGGAGCAGGAAAAAGCAAAAAATTTCAGAATTGCACCTTGCAATGCGGAGAAATTACTGTTTGTGCATTTACAATATTCATTGATTTTTGCCATTGAAAAACATCCAGAAATGATTGAAGCTACTGACTGAATGAAAGGAGCTGGCATCTCACTCTCTTTGAATCTTCTTTATCATGCTAAGAGGAGCAGGAAAAAGCAAAAAATTTCAGAATTGCACCTTGCAATGCGGAGAAATTACTGTTTGTGCATTTACAATATTCATTGATTTTTGCCATTGAAAAACGTCCAGAAATGATTGAAGCTACTGACTGAATGAAAGGAGCTGGCATCTCACTCTCTTTGAATCTTCTTTATCATGCTAAGAGGAGCAGGAAAAAGCAAAAAATTTCAGAATTGCAACTTGCAATGCGGAGAAATTACTGTTTGTGCATTTACAATATTCATTGATTTTTGCCATTGAAAAACATCATGTTATTCATATACCAGAAATGATTGAAGCTACTGACTGAATGAAAGGAGCTGGCATCTCACTCTCTTTGAATCTTCTTTATCATGCTAAGAGGAGCAGGAAAAAGCAAAAAATTTCAGAATTGCACCTTGCAATGCGGAGAAATTACTGTTTGTGCATTTACAATATTCATTGATTTTTGCCATTGAAAAACGTCCAGAAATGATTGAAGCTACTGACTGAATGAAAGGAGCTGGCATCTCACTCTCTTTGAATCTTCTTTATCATGCTAAGAGGAGCAGGAAAAAGCAAAAAATTTCAGAATTGCACCTTGCAATGCGGAGAAATTACTGTTTGTGCATTTACAATATTCATTGATTTTTGCCATTGAAAAACGTCCAGAAATGATTGAAGCTACTGACTGAATGAAAGGAGCTGGCATCTCACTCTCTTTGAATCTTCTTTATCATGCTAAGAGGAGCAGGAAAAAGCAAAAAATTTCAGAATTGCACCTTGCAATGCGGAGAAATTACTGTTTGTGCATTTACAATATTCATTGATTTTTGCCATTGAAAAACATCATGTTATTCATATCCCAGAAATGTTTGAAGCTACTGACTGAATGAAAGAAGCTGGCAACTCACTCTCTTTGAATCTTCTTTATCATGCTAAGAGGAGCAGGAAAAAGCAAAAAATTTCAGTATTGCACCTTGCAATGCGGAGAAATTACTGTTTGTGCATTTACAATATTCATTGATTTTTGCAATTGAAAAACGTCCTGAAATGATTGAAGCTACTGACTGAATGAAAGGAGCTGGCATCTCACTCTCTTTGAATCTTCTTTATCATGTTAAGAGGAGCAGGAAAAAGCAAAAAATTTCAGAATTGCACCTTGCAATGCGGAGAAATTACTGTTTGTGCATTTACAATATTCATTGATTTTTGCCATTGAAAAACGTCCAGAAATGATTGAAGCTACTGACTGAATGAAAGGAGCTGTTATCTCACTCTCTTTGAATCTTGTTTATCATGCTAAGAGGAGCAGGAAAAAGCAAAAAATTTCAGAATTGCACCTTGCAATGCGGAGAAATTACTGTTTGTGCATTTACAATATTCATTGATTTTTGCCATTGAAAAACATCATGTTATTCATATACCAGAAATGATTGAAGCTACTGACTGAATGAAAGGAGCTGGCATCTCACACTCTTTGAATCTTTTTTATCATGCTAAGAGGAGCAGGAAAAAGTAAAAAATTTCAGAATTGCACCTTGCAATGCGGAGAAATTACTGTTTGTGCATTTACAATATTCAATGATTTTTGCCATTGAAAAACGTCCAGAAATGATTGAAGCTACTGACTGAACGAAAGGAGCTGGCATCTCACTCTCTTTGAATCTTCTTTATCATGCTAAGAGGAGCAGGAAAAAGCAAAAAATTTCAGAATTGCACCTTGCAATGCGGAGAAATTACTGTTTGTGCATTTACAATATTCATTGATTTTTGCCATTGAAAAACATCATGTTATTCATATACCAGAAATGTTTGAAGCTACTGACTGAATGAAAGGAGCTGGCATCTCACTCTCTTTGAATCTTCTTCATAATGCTAAGAGGAGCAGGAAAAAGCAAAAAATTTCAGAATTGCACCTTGCAATGCGGAGAAATTACTGTTTGTGCATTTACAATATTCATTGATTTTTGCCATTGAAAAACGTCCAGAAATGATTGAAGCTACTGACTGAATGAAAGGAGCTGGCATCTCACTCTCTTTGAATCTTCTTTATCATGCTAAGAGGAGCAGGAAAAAGCAAAAAATTTCAGAATTGCACCTTGCAATGCGGAGAAATTACTGTTTGTGCATTTACAATATTCATTGATTTTTGCCATTGAAAAACATCATGTTATTCATATACCAGAAATGTTTGAAGCTACTGACTGAATGAAAGGAGCTGGCATCTCACTCTCTTTGAATCTTCTTTATCATGCTAAGAGGAGCAGGAAAAAGCAAAAAATTTCAGAATTGCACCTTGCAATGCGGATAAATTACTGTTTTTGCATTTACAATATTCATTGATTTTTGCCATTGAAAAATGTCCAGAAATGATTGAATCTACTGACTGAATGAAAGGAGCTGGCATCTCACTCTCTTTGAATCTTGTTTATCATGCTAAGAGGAGCAGGAAAAAGCAAAAAATTTCAGAATTGCACCTTGCAATGCGGAGAAATTACTGTTTGTGCATTTACAATATTCATTGATTTTTGCCATTGAAAAACGTCCAGAAATTATTGAAGCTACTGACTGAATGAAAGGAGCTGGCATCTCACTCTCTTTGAAACTTCTTTATCATGCTAAGAGGAGCAGGAAAAAGCAAAAATTTTCAGAATTGCACCTTGCAATGCGGAGAAATTACTGTTTGTGCATTTACAATATTCATTGATTTTTGCCATTGAAAAACGTCCAGAAATGATTGAAGCTACTGACTGAATGAAAGGAGCTGGCATCTCACTCTCTTTGAATCTTCTTTATCATGCTAAGAGGAGCAGGAAAAAGCAAAAAATTTCAGAATTGCACCTTGCAATGCGGAGAAATTACTGTTTGTGCATTTACAATATTCATTGATTTTTGCCATTGAAAAACATCATGTTATTCATATACCAGAAATGTTTGAAGCTACTGACTGAATGAAAGGAGCTGGCATCTCACTCTCTGTGAATCTTCTTCATAATGCTAAGAGGAGCAGGAAAAAGCAAAAAATTTCAGAATTGCACCTTGCAATGCGGAGAAATTACTGTTTGTGCATTTACAATATTCATTGATTTTTGCCATTGAAAAACGTCCAGAAATGATTGAAGCTACTGACTGAATGAAAGGAGCTGGCATCTCACTCTCTTTGAATCTTCTTTATCATGCTAAGAGGAGCAGGAAAAAGCAAAAAATTTCAGAATTGCACCTTGCAATGCGGAGAAATTACTGTTTGTGCATTTACAATATTCATTGATTTTTGCCATTGAAAAACATCATGTTATTCATATACCAGAAATGTTTGAAGCTACTGACTGAATGAAAGGAGCTGGCATCTCACTCTCTTTGAATCTTCTTTATCATGCTAAGAGGAGCAGGAAAAAGCAAAAAATTTCAGAATTGCACCTTGCAATGCGGATAAATTACTGTTTGTGCATTTACAATATTCATTGATTTTTGCCATTGAAAAATGTCCAGAAATGATTGAAGCTACTGACTGAATGAAAGGAGCTGGCATCTCACTCTCTTTGAATCTTGTTTATCATGCTAAGAGGAGCAGGAAAAAGCAAAAAATTTCAGAATTGCACCTTGCAATGCGGAGAAATTACTGTTTGTGCATTTACAATATTCATTGATTTTTGCCATTGAAAAACGTCCAGAAATTATTGAAGCTACTGACTGAATGAAAGGAGCTGGCATCTCACTCTCTTTGAAACTTCTTTATCATGCTAAGAGGAGCAGGAAAAAGCAAAAAATTTCAGAATTGCACCTTGCAATGCGGAGAAATTACTGTTTGTGCATTTACAATATTCATTGATTTTTGCCATTGAAAAACATCATGTTATTCATATACCAGAAATGATTGAAGCTACTGACTGAATGAAAGGAGCTGGCATCTCACTCTCTTTGAATCTTCTTTATCATGCTAAGAGGAGCAGGATAAAGCAAAAAATTTCAGACTTGCACCTTGCAATGCGGAGAAATTACTGTTTGTGCATTTACAATATTCATTGATTTTTGCCATTGAAAAACATCATGTTATTCATATACCAGAAATGTTTGAAGCTACTGATTGAATGAAAGGAGCTGGCATCTCACTCTCTTTGAATCTTCTTTATCATGCTAAGAGGAGCAGGAAAAAGCAAAAAATTTCAGACTTGCACCTTGCAATGCGGAGAAATTACTGTTTGTGCATTTACAATATTCATTGATTTTTGCCATTGAAAAACATCATGTTATTCATATACCAGAAATGATTGAAGCTACTGACTGAATGAAAGGAGCTGGCATCTCACACTCTTTGAATCTTTTTTATCATGCTAAGAGGAGCAGGAAAAAGTAAAAAATTTCAGAATTGCACCTTGCAATGCGGAGAAATTACTGTTTGTGCATTTACAATATTCAATGATTTTTGCCATTGAAAAACGTCCAGAAATGATTGAAGCTACTGACTGAACGAAAGGAGCTGGCATCTCACTCTCTTTGAATCTTCTTTATCATGCTAAGAGGAGCAGGAAAAAGCAAAAAATTTCAGAATTGCACCTTGCAATGCGGAGAAATTACTGTTTGTGCATTTACAATATTCATTGATTTTTGCCATTGAAAAACATCATGTTATTCATATACCAGAAATGTTTGAAGCTACTGACTGAATGAAAGGAGCTGGCATCTCACTCTCTTTGAATCTTCTTCATAATGCTAAGAGGAGCAGGAAAAAGCAAAAAATTTCAGAATTGCACCTTGCAATGCGGAGAAATTACTGTTTGTGCATTTACAATATTCATTGATTTTTGCCATTGAAAAACGTCCAGAAATGATTGAAGCTACTGACTGAATGAAAGGAGCTGGCATCTCACTCTCTTTGAATCTTCTTTATCATGCTAAGAGGAGCAGGAAAAAGCAAAAAATTTCAGAATTGCACCTTGCAATGCGGAGAAATTACTGTTTGTGCATTTACAATATTCATTGATTTTTGCCATTGAAAAACATCATGTTATTCATATACCAGAAATGTTTGAAGCTACTGACTGAATGAAAGGAGCTGGCATCTCACTCTCTTTGAATCTTCTTCATAATGCTAAGAGGAGCAGGAAAAAGCAAAAAATTTCAGAATTGCACCTTGCAATGCGGAGAAATTACTGTTTGTGCATTTACAATATTCATTGATTTTTGCCATTGAAAAACGTCCAGAAATGATTGAAGCTACTGACTGAATGAAAGGAGCTGGCATCTCACTCTCTTTGAATCTTCTTTATCATGCTAAGAGGAGCAGGAAAAAGCAAAAAATTTCAGAATTGCACCTTGCAATGCGGAGAAATTACTGTTTGTGCATTTACAATATTCATTGATTTTTGCCATTGAAAAACATCATGTTATTCATATACCAGAAATGTTTGAAGCTACTGACTGAATGAAAGGAGCTGGCATCTCACTCTCTTTGAATCTTCTTTATCATGCTAAGAGGAGCAGGAAAAAGCAAAAAATTTCAGAATTGCACCTTGCAATGCGGATAAATTACTGTTTGTGCATTTACAATATTCATTGATTTTTGCCATTGAAAAATGTCCAGAAATGATTGAAGCTACTGACTGAATGAAAGGAGCTGGCATCTCACTCTCTTTGAATCTTGTTTATCATGCTAAGAGGAGCAGGAAAAAGCAAAAAATTTCAGAATTGCACCTTGCAATGCGGAGAAATTACTGTTTGTGCATTTACAATATTCATTGATTTTTGCCATTGAAAAACGTCCAGAAATTATTGAAGCTACTGACTGAATGAAAGGAGCTGGCATCTCACTCTCTTTGAAACTTCTTTATCATGCTAAGAGGAGCAGGAAAAAGCAAAAATTTTCAGAATTGCACCTTGCAATGCGGAGAAATTACTGTTTGTGCATTTACAATATTCATTGATTTTTGCCATTGAAAAACGTCCAGAAATGATTGAAGCTACTGACTGAATGAAAGGAGCTGGCATCTCACTCTCTTTGAATCTTCTTTATCATGCTAAGAGGAGCAGGAAAAAGCAAAAAATTTCAGAATTGCACCTTGCAATGCGGAGAAATTACTGTTTGTGCATTTACAATATTCATTGATTTTTGCCATTGAAAAACATCATGTTATTCATATACCAGAAATGTTTGAAGCTACTGACTGAATGAAAGGAGCTGGCATCTCACTCTCTTTGAATCTTCTTTATCATGCTAAGAGGAGCAGGAAAAAGCAAAAAATTTCAGAATTGCACCTTGCAATGCGGAGAAATTACTGTTTGTGCATTTACAATATTCATTGATTTTTGCCATTGAAAAACATCATGTTATTCATATACCAGAAATGATTGAAGCTACTGACTGAATGAAAGGAGCTGGCATCTCACTCTCTTTGAATCTTCTTTATCATGCTAAGAGGAGCAGGATAAAGCAAAAAATTTCAGACTTGCACCTTGCAATGCGGAGAAATTACTGTTTGTGCATTTACAATATTCATTGATTTTTGCCATTGAAAAACATCATGTTATTCATATACCAGAAATGTTTGAAGCTACTGATTGAATGAAAGGAGCTGGCATCTCACTCTCTTTGAATCTTCTTTATCATGCTAAGAGGAGCAGGAAAAAGCAAAAAATTTCAGACTTGCACCTTGCAATGCGGAGAAATTACTGTTTGTGCATTTACAATATTCATTGATTTTTGCCATTGAAAAACATCATGTTATTCATATACCAGAAATGTTTGAAGCTACTGACTGAATGAAAGGAGCTGGCATCTCACTCTCTTTGAATCTTCTTTATCATGCTAAGAGGAGCAGGAAAAAGCAAAAAATTTCAGAATTGCACCTTGCAATGCGGAGAAATTACTGTTTGTGCATTTACAATATTCATTGATTTTTGCCATTGAAAAACGTCCAGAAATGATTGAAGCTACTGACTGAATGAAAGGAGCTGGAATCTCACTCTCTTTGAATCTTCTTTATCATGCTAAGAGGAGCAGGAAAAAGCAAAAAATTTCAGAATTGCACCTTGCAATGCGGAGAAATTACAGTTTGTGCATTTACAATATTCATTGATTTTTGCCATTGAAAAACATCCAGAAATGATTGAAGCTACTGACTGAATGAAAGGAGCTGGCATCTCACTCTCTTTGAATCTTCTTTATCATGCTAAGAGGAGCAGGAAAAAGCAAAAAATTTCAGAATTGCACCTTGCAATGCGGAGAAATTACTGTTTGTGCATTTACAATATTCATTGATTTTTGCCATTGAAAAACATGTTATTCATATACCAGAAATGTTTGAAGCTCCTGACTGAATGAAAGGAGCTGGCACCTCACTCTCTTTGAATCTTCTTTATCATGCTAAGAGGAGCAGGAAAAAGCAAAAAATTTCAGAATTGCACCTTGCAATGCGGAGAAATTACTGTTTGTGCATTTACAATATTCATTGATTTTTGCCATTGAAAAACGTCCAGAAATGATTGAAGCTACTGACTGAATGAAAGGAGCTGGCATCTCACTCTCTTTGAATCTTCTTTATCATGCTAAGAGGAGCAGGAAAAAGCAAAAAATTTCAGAATTGCACCTTGCAATGCGGAGAAATTACTGTTTGTGCATTTACAATATTCATTGATTTTTGCCATTGAAAAATGTCCAGAAATGATTGAAGCTACTGACTGAATGAAAGGAGCTGGCATCTCACTCTCTTTGAATCTTCTTTATCATGCTAAGAGGAGCAGGAAAAAGCAAAAAATTTCAGAATTGCGCCTTGCAATGCGGAGAAATTACTGTTTGTGCATTTACAAAATTCATTGATTTTTGCCATTGAAAAACATCATGTTATTCATATACCAGAAATGATTGAAGCTACTGACTGAAGGAAAGGAGCTGGCATCTCACTCTCTTTGAATCTTCTTTATCATGCTAAGAGGAGCAGGAAAAAGCAAAAAATTTCAGAATTGCACCTTGCAATGCGGAGAAATTACTGTTTGTGCATTTACAATATTCATTGATTTTTGCCATTGAAAAACGTCCAGAAATGATTGAAGCTACTGACTGAATGAAAGGAGCTGGCATCTCACTCTCTTTGAATCTTCTTTATCATGCTAAGAGGAGCAGGAAAAAGTAAAAAATTTCAGAATTGCACCTTGCAATGCGGAGAAATTACTGTTTGTGCATTTACAATATTCAATGATTTTTGCCATTGAAAAACGTCCAGAAATGATTGAAGCTACTGACTGAATGAAAGGAGCTGGCATCTCACTCTCTTTGAATCTTGTTTATCATGCTAAGAGGAGCAGGAAAAAGCAAAAAATTTCAGAATTGCACCTTGCAATGTGGAGAAATTACTGTTTGTGCATTTACAATATTCATTGATTTTTGCCATTGAAAAACGTCCAGAAATGATTGAAGCTACTGACTGAATGAAAGGAGCTGGCATCTCACTCTCTTTGAATCTTCTTTATCATGCTAAGAGGAGCAGGAAAAAGCAAAAAATTTCAGAATTGCACCTTGCAATGCGGAGAAATTACTGTTTGTGCATTTACAATATTCATTGATTTTTGCTATTGAAAAACATCATGTTATTCATATACCAGAAATGATTGAAGCTACTGACTGAATGAAAGGAGCTGGCATCTCACTCTCTTTGAATCTTCTTTATCATGCATTTATAATATTCATTGATTTTTGCCATTGAAAAACATCATGTTATTCATATACCAGAAATGTTTGAAGCTACTGACTGAATGAAAGGAGCTGGCATCTCACTCTCTTTGAATCTTCTTTATCATGCTAAGAGGAGCAGGAAAAAGCAAAAAATTTCAGAATTGCACCTTGCAATGCGGATAAATTACTGTTTGTGCATTTACAATATTCATTGATTTTTGCCATTGAAAAATGTCCAGAAATGATTGAAGCTACTGACTGAATGAAAGGAGCTGGCATCTCACTCTCTTTGAATCTTGTTTATCATGCTAAGAGGAGCAGGAAAAAGCAAAAAATTTCAGAATTGCACCTTGCAATGCGGAGAAATTACTGTTTGTGCATTTACAATATTCATTGATTTTTGCCATTGAAAAACGTCCAGAAATTATTGAAGCTACTGACTGAATGAAAGGAGCTGGCATCTCACTCTCTTTGAAACTTCTTTATCATGCTAAGAGGAGCAGGAAAAAGCAAAAATTTTCAGAATTGCACCTTGCAATGCGGAGAAATTACTGTTTGTGCATTTACAATATTCATTGATTTTTGCCATTGAAAAACGTCCAGAAATGATTGAAGCTACTGACTGAATGAAAGGAGCTGGCATCTCACTCTCTTTGAATCTTCTTTATCATGCTAAGAGGAGCATGAAAAAGCAAAAAATTTCAGAATTGCACCTTGCAATGCGGAGAAATTACTGTTTGTGCATTTACAATATTCATTGATTTTTGCCATTGAAAAACATCATGTTATTCATATACCAGAAATGTTTGAAGCTACTGACTGAATGAAAGGAGCTGGCATCTCACTCTCTTTGAATCTTCTTTATCATGCTAAGAGGAGCAGGAAAAAGCAAAAAATTTCAGAATTGCACCTTGCAATGCGGAGAAATTACTGTTTGTGCATTTACAATATTCATTGATTTTTGCCATTGAAAAACATCATGTTATTCATATACCAGAAATGATTGAAGCTACTGACTGAATGAAAGGAGCTGGCATCTCACTCTCTTTGAATCTTCTTTATCATGCTAAGAGGAGCAGGATAAAGCAAAAAATTTCAGACTTGCACCTTGCAATGCGGAGAAATTACTGTTTGTGCATTTACAATATTCATTGATTTTTGCCATTGAAAAACATCATGTTATTCATATACCAGAAATGTTTGAAGCTACTGATTGAATGAAAGGAACTGGCATCTCACTCTCTTTGAATCTTCTTTATCATGCTAAGAGGAGCAGGAAAAAGCAAAAAATTTCAGACTTGCACCTTGCAATGCGGAGAAATTACTGTTTGTGCATTTACAATATTCATTGATTTTTGCCATTGAAAAACATCATGTTATTCATATACCAGAAATGTTTGAAGCTACTGACTGAATGAAAGGAGCTGGCATCTCACTCTCTTTGAATCTTCTTTATCATGCTAAGAGGAGCAGGAAAAAGCAAAAAATTTCAGAATTGCACCTTGCAATGCGGAGAAATTACTGTTTGTGCATTTATAATATTCATTGATTTTTGCCATTGAAAAACGTCCAGAAATGATTGAAGCTACTGACTGAATGAAAGGAGCTGGAATCTCACTCTCTTTGAATCTTCTTTATCATGCTAAGAGGAGCAGGAAAAAGCAAAAAATTTCAGAATTGCACCTTGCAATGCGGAGAAATTACAGTTTGTGCATTTACAATATTCATTGATTTTTGCCATTGAAAAACATCCAGAAATGATTGAAGCTACTGACTGAATGAAAGGAGCTGGCATCTCACTCTCTTTGAATCTTCTTTATCATGCTAAGAGGAGCAGGAAAAAGCAAAAAATTTCAGAATTGCACCTTGCAATGCGGAGAAATTACTGTTTGTGCATTTACAATATTCATTGATTTTTGCCATTGAAAAACGTCCAGAAATGATTGAAGCTACTGACTGAATGAAAGGAGCTGGCATCTCACTCTCTTTGAATCTTCTTTATCATGCTAAGAGGAGCAGGAAAAAGCAAAAAATTTCAGAATTGCACCTTGCAATGCGGAGAAATTACTGTTTGTGCATTTACAATATTCATTGATTTTTGCCATTGAAAAATGTCCAGAAATGATTGAAGCTACTGACTGAATGAAAGGAGCTGGTATCTCACTCTCTTTGAATCTTCTTTATCATGCTAAGAGGAGCAGGAAAAAGCAAAAAATTTCAGAATTGCGCCTTGCAATGCGGAGAAATTACTGTTTGTGCATTTACAAAATTCATTGATTTTTGCCATTGAAAAACATCATGTTATTCATATACCAGAAATGATTGAAGCTACTGACTGAAGGAAAGGAGCTGGCATCTCACTCTCTTTGAATCTTCTTTATCATGCTAAGAGGAGCAGGAAAAAGCAAAAAATTTCAGAATTGCACCTTGCAATGCGGAGAAATTACTGTTTGTGCATTTACAATATTCATTGATTTTTGCCATTGAAAAACGTCCAGAAATGATTGAAGCTACTGACTGAATGAAAGGAGCTGGCATCTCACTCTCTTTGAATCTTCTTTATCATGCTAAGAGGAGCAGGAAAAAGTAAAAAATTTCAGAATTGCACCTTGCAATGCGGAGAAATTACTGTTTGTGCATTTACAATATTCAATGATTTTTGCCATTGAAAAACGTCCAGAAATGATTGAAGCTACTGACTGAATGAAAGGAGCTGGCATCTCACTCTCTTTGAATCTTGTTTATCATGCTAAGAGGAGCAGGAAAAAGCAAAAAATTTCAGAATTGCACCTTGCAATGTGGAGAAATTACTGTTTGTGCATTTACAATATTCATTGATTTTTGCCATTGAAAAACGTCCAGAAATGATTGAAGCTACTGACTGAATGAAAGGAGCTGGCATCTCACTCTCTTTGAATCTTCTTTATCATGCTAAGAGGAGCAGGAAAAAGCAAAAAATTTCAGAATTGCACCTTGCAATGCGGAGAAATTACTGTTTGTGCATTTACAATATTCATTGATTTTTGCTATTGAAAAACATCATGTTATTCATATACCAGAAATGATTGAAGCTACTGACTGAATGAAAGGAGCTGGCATCTCACTCTCTTTGAATCTTCTTTATCATGCATTTATAATATTCAATGATTTTTGCCATTGAAAAACGTCCAGAAATGATTGAAGCTACTGACTGAACGAAAGGAGCTGGCATCTCACTCTCTTTGAATCTTCTTTATCATGCTAAGAGGAGCAGGAAAAAGCAAAAAATTTCAGAATTGCACCTTGCAATGCGGAGAAATTACTGTTTGTGCATTTACAATATTCATTGATTTTTGCCATTGAAAAACATCCAGAAATGATTGAAGCTACTGACTGAATGAAAGGAGCTGGCATCTCACTCTCTTTGAATCTTCTTTATCATGCTAAGAGGAGCAGGAAAAAGCCAAAAATTTCAGAATTGCACCTTGCAATGCGGAGAAATTATTGTTTGTGCCTTTACAATATTCATTGATTTTTGCCATTGAAAAACATCATGTTATTCATATACCAGAAATGTTTGAAGCTACTGACTGAATGAAAGGAGCTGACATCTCACTCTCTTTGAATCTTCTTTATCATGCTAAGAGGAGCAGGAAAAAGCAAAAAATTTCAGAATTGCACCTTGCAATGCGGAGAAATTACTGTTTGTGCATTTACAATATTCATTGATTTTTGCCATTGAAAAACATCATGTTATTCATATACCAGAAATGTTTGAAGCTACTGACTGAATGAAAGGAGCTGACATCTCACTCTCTTTGAATCTTCTTTATCATGCTAAGAGGAGCAGGAAAAAGCAAAAAATTTCAGAATTGCACCTTGCAATGCGGAGAAATTACTGTTTGTGCATTTACAATATTCATTGATTTTTGCCATTGAAAAACATCATGTTATTCATGTACCAGAAATGTTTGAAGCTACTGACTGAATGAAAGGAGCTGACATCTCACTCTCTTTGAATCTTCTTTATCATGCTAAGAGGAGCAGGAAAAAGCAAAAAATTTCAGAATTGCACCTTGCAATGCGGAGAAATTACTGTTTGTGCATTTACAATATTCATTGATTTTTGCCATTGAAAAACGTCCAGAAATGATTGAAGCTACTGACTGAATGAAAGGAGCTGGCATCTCACTCTCTTTGAATCTTCTTTATCATGCTAAGAGGAGCAGGAAAAAGCAAAAAATTTCAGAATTGCACCTTGCAATGCGGAGAAATTACTGTTTGTGCATTTACAATATTCATTGATTTTTGCCATTGAAAAACATGTTATTCATATACCAGAAATGTTTGAAGCTACTGACTGAATGAAAGGAGCTGGCACCTCACTCTCTTTGAATATTCTTTATCATGCTAAGAGGAGCGGGAAAAAGCAAAAAATTTCAGAATTGCACCTTGCAATGCGGAGAAATTACTGTTTGTGCATTTACAATATTCATTGATTTTTGCCATTGAAAAACGTCCAGAAATGATTGAAGGTACTGACTGAATGAAAGGAGCTGGCATCTCACTCTCTTTGAATCTTCTTTATCATGCTAAGAGGAGCAGGAAAAAGCAAAAAATTTCAGAATTGCACCTTGCATTGCGGAGAAATTACTGTTTGTGCATTTACAATATTCATTGGTTTTTGCCATTGAAAAACGTCCAGAAATGATTGAAGCTACTGACTGAATGAAAGGAGCTGGCATCTCACTCTCTTTGAACCTTCTTTATCATGCTAAGAGGAGCAGGAAAAAGCAAAAAATTTCAGAATTGCACCTTGCAATGCGGAGAAATTACAGTTTGTGCATTTACAATATTCATTGATTTTTGCCATTGAAAAACATCCAGAAATGATTGAAGCTACTGACTGAATGAAAGGAGCTGGCATCTCACTCTCTTTGAATCTTCTTTATCATGCTAAGAGGAGCAGGAAAAAGCAAAAAATTTCAGAATTGCACCTTGCAATGCGGAGAAATTACTGTTTGTGCATTTACAATATTCATTGATTTTTGCCATTGAAAAACATCATGTTATTCATATACCAGAAATGTTTGAAGCTACTGACTGAATGAAAGGAGCTGGCATCTCACTCTCTTTGAATCTTCTTTATCATGCTAAGAGGAGCAGGAAAAAGCAAAAAATTTCAGAATTGCACCTTGCAATGTGGAGAAATTACTGTTTGTGCATTTACAATATTCATTGATTTTTACCATTGAAAAACGTCCAGAAATGATTGAAGCTACTGACTGAATGAAAGTAGCTGGCATCTCACTCTCTTTGAATCTTCTTTATCATGCTAAGAGGAGCAGGAAAAAGCAAAAAATTTCAGACTTGCACCTTGCAATGCGGAGAAATTACTGTTTGTGCATTTACAATATTCATTGATTTTTGCCATTGAAAAACATCATGTTATTCATATACCAGAAATGTTTGAAGCTACTGACTGAATGAAAGGAGCTGGCATCTCACTCTCTTTGAATCTTCTTTATCATGCTAAGAGGAGCAGGAAAAAGCAAAAAATTTCAGAATTGCACCTTGCAATGCGGAGAAATTACTGTTTGTGCATTTACAATATTCATTGATTTTTGCCATTGAAAAACATCATGTTATTCATATACCAGAAATGTTTGAAGCTACTGACTGAATGAAAGGAGCTGGCATCTCACTCTCTTTGAATCTTCTTTATCATGCTAAGAGGAGCAGGAAAAAGCAAAAAATTTCAGAATTGCACCTTGCAATGTGGAGAAATTACTCTTTGTGCATTTACAATATTCATTGATTTTTACCATTGAAAAACGTCCAGAAATGATTGAAGCTACTGACTGAATGAAAGTAGCTGGCATCTCACTCTCTTTGAATCTTCTTTATCATGCTAAGAGGAGCAGGAAAAAGCAAAAAAATTTCAGACTTGCACCTTGCAATGCGGAGAAATTACTGTTTGTGCATTTACAATATTCATTGATTTTTGCCATTGAAAAACATCATGTTATTCATATACCAGAAATGTTTGAAGCTACTGACTGAATGAAAGGAGCTGGCATCTCACTCTCTTTGAATCTTCTTTATCATGCTAAGAGGAGCAGGAAAAAGCAAAAAATTTCAGAATTGCACCTTGCAATGCGGAGAAATTACTGTTTGTGCATTTACAATATTCATTGATTTTTGCCATTGAAAAACATCCAGAAATGATTGAAGCTACTGACTGAATGAAAGGAGCTGGCATCTCACTCTCTTTGAATCTTCTTTATCATGCTAAGAGGAGCAGGAAAAAGCAAAAAATTTCAGAATTGCACCTTGCAATGCGGAGAAATTACTGTTTGTGCATTTACAATATTCATTGATTTTTGCCATTGAAAAACATCATGTTATTCATATACCAGAAATGTTTGAAGCTACTGACTGAATGAAAGGAGCTGACATCTCACTCTCTTTGAATCTTCTTTATCATGCTAAGAGGAGCAGGAAAAAGCAAAAAATTTCAGAATTGCACCTTGCAATGCGGAGAAATTACTGTTTGTGCATTTACAATATTCATTGATTTTTGCCATTGAAAAACATCCAGAAATGATTGAAGCTACTGACTGAATGAAAGGAGCTGGCATCTCACTCTTTTTGAATCTTCTTTATCATGCTAAGAGGAGCAGGAAAAAGCAAAAAATTTCAGAATTGCACCTTGCAATGCGGAGAAATTACTGTTTGTGCATTTACAATATTCATTGATTTTTGCCATTGAAAAACATCATGTTATTCATATACCAGAAATGTTTGAAGCTACTGACTGAATGAAATGAGCTGGCATCTCACTCTCTTTGAATCTTCTTTATCAAGCTAGGATTAGCAGGAAAAAGCAAAGAATTTCAGAATTGCACCTTGCAATGTGGAGATATTACTGTTTGTGCATTTACAATATTCATTGATTTTTGCCATTGAAAAACATGTTTTTCATATACCAGAAATGTTTGAAGCTACTGACTGAATGAAAGGAGCTGGCATCTCACTCTCTTTGAATCTTCTTTATCATGCTAAGAGGAGCAGGAAAAAGCAAAAAATTTCAGAATTGCACCTTGCAATGCGGAGAAATTACTGTTTGTGCATTTACAATATTCATTGATTTTTGCCATTGAAAAACGTCCAGAAATGATTGAAGCTACTGACTGAATGAAAGGAGCTGTCATCTCACTCTCTTTGAATCTTCTTTATCATGCTAAGAGGAGCAGGAAAAAGCAAAAAATTTCAGAATTGCACCTTGCAATGCGGAGAAATTACTGTTTGTGCATTTACAATATTCATTGATTTTTGCCATTGAAAAATGTCCAGAAATGATTGAAGCTACTGACTGAATGAAAGGAGCTGGCATCTCACTCTCTTTGAATCTTCTTTATCATGCTAGGATTAGCAGGAAAAAGCAAAAAATTTCAGAATTGCACCTTGCAATGTGGAGATATTACTGTTTGTGCATTTACAATATTCATTGATTTTTGACATTGAAAAACATGTTTTTCATATACCAGAAATGTTTGAAGCTACTGACTGAATGAAAGGAGCTGGCATCTCACTCTCTTTGAATCTTCTTTATCATGCTAGGATTAACAGGAAAAAGCAAAAAATTTCAGAATTTCACCTTGCAATGTGGAGATATTACTGTTTGTGCATTTACAATATTCATTGATTTTTGCCATTGAAAAACATGTTTTTCATATACCAGAAATGTTTGAAGCTACTGACTGAATGAAAGGAGCTGGCATCTCACTCTCTTTGAATCTTCTTTATCATGCTAGGATTAACAGGAAAAAGCAAAAAATTTCAGAATTGCACCTTGCAATGTGGAGATATTACTGTTTGTGCATTTACAATATTCATTGATTTTTGCCATTGAAAAACGTCCAGAAATGTTTGAAGCTACTGACTGAATGAAAGGAGCTGGCATCTCACTCTCTTTGAATCTTCTTTATCATGCTAGGATTAGCAGGAAAAAGCAAAAAATTTCAGAATTGCACCTTGCAATGTGGAGATATTACTGTTTGTGCATTTAAAATATTCATTGATTTTTGCCATTGAAAAACATGTTTTTCATATACCAGAAATGTTTGAAGCTACTGACTGAATGAAAGGAGCTGGCATCTCACTCTCTTTGAATCTTCTTTATCATGCTAGGGTTAACAGGAAAAAGCAAAAAATTTCAGAATTGCACCTTGCAATGTGGAGATATTACTGTTTGTGCATTTACAATATTCATTGATTTTTGCCATTGAAAAACATGTTTTTCATATACCAGAAATGTTTGAAGCTACTGACTGAATGAAAGGAGCTGGCATCTCACTCTCTTTGAATCTTCTTTATCATGCTAGGATTAACAGGAAAAAGCAAAAAATTTCAGAATTGCACCTTGCAATGTGGAGATATTACTGTTTGTGCATTTACAATATTCATTGATTTTTGCCATTGAAAAACGTCCAGAAATGTTTGAAGCTACTGACTGAATGAAAGGAGCTGGCATCTCACTCTCTTTGAATCTTCTTTATCATGCTAGGATTAACAGGAAAAAGCAAAAAATTTCAGAATTGCACCTTGCAATGTGGAGATATTACTGTTTGTGCATTTACAATATTCATTGATTTTTGCCATTGAAAAACGTCCAGAAATGTTTGAAGCTACTGACTGAATGAAAGGAGCTGGCATCTCACTCTCTTTGAATCTTCTTTATCATGCTAGGATTAGCAGGAAAAAGCAAAAAATTTCAGAATTGCACCTTGCAATGTGGAGATATTACTGTTTGTGCATTTACAATATTCATTGATTTTTGCCATTGAAAAACATGTTTTTCATATACCAGAAATGTTTGAAGCTACTGACTGAATGAAAGGAGCTGGCATCTCACTCTCTTTGAATCTTCTTTATCATGCTAGGATTAGCAGGAAAAAGCAAAAAATTTCAGAATTGCACCTTGCAATGTGGAGATATTACTGTTTGTGCATTTACAATATTCATTGATTTTTGCCATTGAAAAACATGTTTTTCATATACCAGAAATGTTTGAAGCTACTGACTGAATGAAAGGAGCTGGCATCTCACTCTCTTTGAATCTTCTTTATCATGCTAGGATTAACAGGAAAAAGCAAAAAATTTCAGAATTGCACCTTGCAATGTGGAGATATTACTGTTTGTGCATTTACAATATTCATTGATTTTTGCCATTGAAAAACGTCCAGAAATGTTTGAAGCTACTGACTGAATGAAAGGAGCTGGCATCTCACTCTCTTTGAATCTTCTTTATCATGCTAGGATTAGCAGGAAAAAGCAAAAAATTTCAGAATTGCACCTTGCAATGTGGAGATATTACTGTTTGTGCATTTACAATATTCATTGATTTTTGCCATTGAAAAACATGTTTTTCATATACCAGAAATGTTTGAAGCTACTGACTGAATGAAAGGAGCTGGCATCTCACTCTCTTTGAATCTTCTTTATCATGCTAGGATTAACAGGAAAAAGCAAAAAATTTCAGAATTTCACCTTGCAATGTGGAGATATTACTGTTTGTGCATTTACAATATTCATTGATTTTTGCCATTGAAAAACATGTTTTTCATATACCAGAAATGTTTGAAGCTACTGACTGAATGAAAGGAGCTGGCATCTCACTCTCTTTGAATCTTCTTTATCATGCTAGGATTAACAGGAAAAAGCAAAAAATTTCAGAAGTGCACCTTGCAATGTGGAGATATTACTGTTTGTGCATTTACAATATTCATTGATTTTTGCCATTGAAAAACGTCCAGAAATGTTTGAAGCTACTGACTGAATGAAAGGAGCTGGCATCTCACTCTCTTTGAATCTTCTTTATCATGCTAGGATTAGCAGGAAAAAGCAAAAAATTTCAGAATTGCACCTTGCAATGTGGAGATATTACTGTTTGTGCATTTACAATATTCATTGATTTTTGCCATTGAAAAACATGTTTTTCATATACCAGAAATGTTTGAAGCTACTGACTGAATGAAAGGAGCTGGCATCTCACTCTCTTTGAATCTTCTTTATCATGCTAGGATTAGCAGGAAAAAGCAAAAAATTTCAGAATTGCACCTTGCAATGTGGAGATATTACTGTTTGTGCATTTACAATATTCATTGATTTTTGCCATTGAAAAACGTTTTTCATATACCAGAAATGTTTGAAGCTACTGACTGAATGAAAGGAGCTGGCATCTCACTCTCTTTGAATCTTCTTTATCATGCTAGGATTAACAGGAAAAAGCAAAAAATTTCAGAATTGCACCTTGCAATGTGGAGATATTACTGTTTGTGCATTTACAATATTCATTGATTTTTGCCATTGAAAAACATCATGTTATTCATATACCAGAAATGATTGAAGCTACTGACTGAATGAAAGGAGCTGGCATCTCACTCTCTTTGAATCTTCTTTATCATGCTAAGAGGAGCAGGAAAAAGCAAAAAATTTCAGAATTGCACCTTGCAATGCGGAGAAATTACTGTTTGTGCATTTACAATATTCATTGATTTTTGCCATTGAAAAACATCCAGAAATGATTGAAGCTACTGACTGAATGAAAGGAGCTGGCATCTCACTCTCTTTGAATCTTCTTTATCATGCTAAGAGGAGCAGGAAAAAGCAAAAAATTTCAGAATTGCACCTTGCAATGCGGAGAAATTACTGTTTGTGCATTTACAATATTCATTGATTTTTGCCATTGAAAAACGTCCAGAAATGATTGAAGCTACTGACTGAATGAAAGGAGCTGGCATCTCACTCTCTTTGAATCTTCTTTATCATGCTAAGAGGAGCAGGAAAAAGCAAAAAATTTCAGAATTGCAACTTGCAATGCGGAGAAATTACTGTTTGTGCATTTATAATATTCATTGATTTTTGCCATTGAAAAACATCATGTTATTCATATACCAGAAATGATTGAAGCTACTGACTGAATGAAAGGAGCTGGCATCTCACTCTCTTTGAATCTTCTTTATCATGCTAAGAGGAGCAGGAAAAAGCAAAAAATTTCAGAATTGCACCTTGCAATGCGGAGAAATTACTGTTTGTGCATTTACAATATTCATTGATTTTTGCCATTGAAAAACGTCCAGAAATGATTGAAGCTACTGACTGAATGAAAGGAGCTGGCATCTCACTCTCTTTGAATCTTCTTTATCATGCTAAGAGGAGCAGGAAAAAGCAAAAAATTTCAGAATTGCACCTTGCAATGCGGAGAAATTACTGTTTGTGCATTTACAATATTCATTGATTTTTGCCATTGAAAAACGTCCAGAAATGATTGAAGCTACTGACTGAATGAAAGGAGCTGGCATCTCACTCTCTTTGAATCTTCTTTATCATGCTAAGAGGAGCAGGAAAAAGCAAAAAATTTCAGAATTGCACCTTGCAATGCGGAGAAATTACTGTTTGTGCATTTACAATATTCATTGATTTTTGCCATTGAAAAACATCATGTTATTCATATCCCAGAAATGTTTGAAGCTACTGACTGAATGAAAGAAGCTGGCAACTCACTCTCTTTGAATCTTCTTTATCATGCTAAGAGGAGCAGGAAAAAGCAAAAAATTTCAGTATTGCACCTTGCAATGCGGAGAAATTACTGTTTGTGCATTTACAATATTCATTGATTTTTGCAATTGAAAAACGTCCTGAAATGATTGAAGCTACTGACTGAATGAAAGGAGCTGGCATCTCACTCTCTTTGAATCTTCTTTATCATGTTAAGAGGAGCAGGAAAAAGCAAAAAATTTCAGAATTGCACCTTGCAATGCGGAGAAATTACTGTTTGTGCATTTACAATATTCATTGATTTTTGCCATTGAAAAACGTCCAGAAATGATTGAAGCTACTGACTGAATGAAAGGAGCTGTTATCTCACTCTCTTTGAATCTTGTTTATCATGCTAAGAGGAGCAGGAAAAAGCAAAAAATTTCAGAATTGCACCTTGCAATGCGGAGAAATTACTGTTTGTGCATTTACAATATTCATTGATTTTTGCCATTGAAAAACATCATGTTATTCATATACCAGAAATGATTGAAGCTACTGACTGAATGAAAGGAGCTGGCATCTCACACTCTTTGAATCTTTTTTATCATGCTAAGAGGAGCAGGAAAAAGTAAAAAATTTCAGAATTGCACCTTGCAATGCGGAGAAATTACTGTTTGTGCATTTACAATATTCAATGATTTTTGCCATTGAAAAACGTCCAGAAATGATTGAAGCTACTGACTGAACGAAAGGAGCTGGCATCTCACTCTCTTTGAATCTTCTTTATCATGCTAAGAGGAGCAGGAAAAAGCAAAAAATTTCAGAATTGCACCTTGCAATGCGGAGAAATTACTGTTTGTGCATTTACAATATTCATTGATTTTTGCCATTGAAAAACATCATGTTATTCATATACCAGAAATGTTTGAAGCTACTGACTGAATGAAAGGAGCTGGCATCTCACTCTCTTTGAATCTTCTTCATAATGCTAAGAGGAGCAGGAAAAAGCAAAAAATTTCAGAATTGCACCTTGCAATGCGGAGAAATTACTGTTTGTGCATTTACAATATTCATTGATTTTTGCCATTGAAAAACGTCCAGAAATGATTGAAGCTACTGACTGAATGAAAGGAGCTGGCATCTCACTCTCTTTGAATCTTCTTTATCATGCTAAGAGGAGCAGGAAAAAGCAAAAAATTTCAGAATTGCACCTTGCAATGCGGAGAAATTACTGTTTGTGCATTTACAATATTCATTGATTTTTGCCATTGAAAAACATCATGTTATTCATATACCAGAAATGTTTGAAGCTACTGACTGAATGAAAGGAGCTGGCATCTCACTCTCTTTGAATCTTCTTTATCATGCTAAGAGGAGCAGGAAAAAGCAAAAAATTTCAGAATTGCACCTTGCAATGCGGATAAATTACTGTTTGTGCATTTACAATATTCATTGATTTTTGCCATTGAAAAATGTCCAGAAATGATTGAAGCTACTGACTGAATGAAAGGAGCTGGCATCTCACTCTCTTTGAATCTTGTTTATCATGCTAAGAGGAGCAGGAAAAAGCAAAAAATTTCAGAATTGCACCTTGCAATGCGGAGAAATTACTGTTTGTGCATTTACAATATTCATTGATTTTTGCCATTGAAAAACGTCCAGAAATGTTTGAAGCTACTGACTGAATGAAAGGAGCTGGCATCTCACTCTCTTTGAATCTTCTTTATCATGCTAGGATTAGCAGGAAAAAGCAAAAAATTTCAGAATTGCACCTTGCAATGTGGAGATATTACTGTTTGTGCATTTACAATATTCATTGATTTTTGCCATTGAAAAACATGTTTTTCATATACCAGAAATGTTTGAAGCTACTGACTGAATGAAAGGAGCTGGCATCTCACTCTCTTTGAATCTTCTTTATCATGCTAGGATTAGCAGGAAAAAGCAAAAAATTTCAGAATTGCACCTTGCAATGTGGAGATATTACTGTTTGTGCATTTACAATATTCATTGATTTTTGCCATTGAAAAACGTTTTTCATATACCAGAAATGTTTGAAGCTACTGACTGAATGAAAGGAGCTGGCATCTCACTCTCTTTGAATCTTCTTTATCATGCTAGGATTAACAGGAAAAAGCAAAAAATTTCAGAATTGCACCTTGCAATGTGGAGATATTACTGTTTGTGCATTTACAATATTCATTGATTTTTGCCATTGAAAAACATCATGTTATTCATATACCAGAAATGATTGAAGCTACTGACTGAATGAAAGGAGCTGGCATCTCACTCTCTTTGAATCTTCTTTATCATGCTAAGAGGAGCAGGAAAAAGCAAAAAATTTCAGAATTGCACCTTGCAATGCGGAGAAATTACTGTTTGTGCATTTACAATATTCATTGATTTTTGCCATTGAAAAACATCCAGAAATGATTGAAGCTACTGACTGAATGAAAGGAGCTGGCATCTCACTCTCTTTGAATCTTCTTTATCATGCTAAGAGGAGCAGGAAAAAGCAAAAAATTTCAGAATTGCACCTTGCAATGCGGAGAAATTACTGTTTGTGCATTTACAATATTCATTGATTTTTGCCATTGAAAAACGTCCAGAAATGATTGAAGCTACTGACTGAATGAAAGGAGCTGGCATCTCACTCTCTTTGAATCTTCTTTATCATGCTAAGAGGAGCAGGAAAAAGCAAAAAATTTCAGAATTGCAACTTGCAATGCGGAGAAATTACTGTTTGTGCATTTATAATATTCATTGATTTTTGCCATTGAAAAACATCATGTTATTCATATACCAGAAATGATTGAAGCTACTGACTGAATGAAAGGAGCTGGCATCTCACTCTCTTTGAATCTTCTTTATCATGCTAAGAGGAGCAGGAAAAAGCAAAAAATTTCAGAATTGCACCTTGCAATGCGGAGAAATTACTGTTTGTGCATTTACAATATTCATTGATTTTTGCCATTGAAAAACGTCCAGAAATGATTGAAGCTACTGACTGAATGAAAGGAGCTGGCATCTCACTCTCTTTGAATCTTCTTTATCATGCTAAGAGGAGCAGGAAAAAGCAAAAAATTTCAGAATTGCACCTTGCAATGCGGAGAAATTACTGTTTGTGCATTTACAATATTCATTGATTTTTGCCATTGAAAAACGTCCAGAAATGATTGAAGCTACTGACTGAATGAAAGGAGCTGGCATCTCACTCTCTTTGAATCTTCTTTATCATGCTAAGAGGAGCAGGAAAAAGCAAAAAATTTCAGAATTGCACCTTGCAATGCGGAGAAATTACTGTTTGTGCATTTACAATATTCATTGATTTTTGCCATTGAAAAACATCATGTTATTCATATCCCAGAAATGTTTGAAGCTACTGACTGAATGAAAGAAGCTGGCAACTCACTCTCTTTGAATCTTCTTTATCATGCTAAGAGGAGCAGGAAAAAGCAAAAAATTTCAGTATTGCACCTTGCAATGCGGAGAAATTACTGTTTGTGCATTTACAATATTCATTGATTTTTGCAATTGAAAAACGTCCTGAAATGATTGAAGCTACTGACTGAATGAAAGGAGCTGGCATCTCACTCTCTTTGAATCTTCTTTATCATGTTAAGAGGAGCAGGAAAAAGCAAAAAATTTCAGAATTGCACCTTGCAATGCGGAGAAATTACTGTTTGTGCATTTACAATATTCATTGATTTTTGCCATTGAAAAACGTCCAGAAATGATTGAAGCTACTGACTGAATGAAAGGAGCTGTTATCTCACTCTCTTTGAATCTTGTTTATCATGCTAAGAGGAGCAGGAAAAAGCAAAAAATTTCAGAATTGCACCTTGCAATGCGGAGAAATTACTGTTTGTGCATTTACAATATTCATTGATTTTTGCCATTGAAAAACATCATGTTATTCATATACCAGAAATGATTGAAGCTACTGACTGAATGAAAGGAGCTGGCATCTCACACTCTTTGAATCTTTTTTATCATGCTAAGAGGAGCAGGAAAAAGTAAAAAATTTCAGAATTGCACCTTGCAATGCGGAGAAATTACTGTTTGTGCATTTACAATATTCAATGATTTTTGCCATTGAAAAACGTCCAGAAATGATTGAAGCTACTGACTGAACGAAAGGAGCTGGCATCTCACTCTCTTTGAATCTTCTTTATCATGCTAAGAGGAGCAGGAAAAAGCAAAAAATTTCAGAATTGCACCTTGCAATGCGGAGAAATTACTGTTTGTGCATTTACAATATTCATTGATTTTTGCCATTGAAAAACATCATGTTATTCATATACCAGAAATGTTTGAAGCTACTGACTGAATGAAAGGAGCTGGCATCTCACTCTCTTTGAATCTTCTTCATAATGCTAAGAGGAGCAGGAAAAAGCAAAAAATTTCAGAATTGCACCTTGCAATGCGGAGAAATTACTGTTTGTGCATTTACAATATTCATTGATTTTTGCCATTGAAAAACGTCCAGAAATGATTGAAGCTACTGACTGAATGAAAGGAGCTGGCATCTCACTCTCTTTGAATCTTCTTTATCATGCTAAGAGGAGCAGGAAAAAGCAAAAAATTTCAGAATTGCACCTTGCAATGCGGAGAAATTACTGTTTGTGCATTTACAATATTCATTGATTTTTGCCATTGAAAAACATCATGTTATTCATATACCAGAAATGTTTGAAGCTACTGACTGAATGAAAGGAGCTGGCATCTCACTCTCTTTGAATCTTCTTTATCATGCTAAGAGGAGCAGGAAAAAGCAAAAAATTTCAGAATTGCACCTTGCAATGCGGATAAATTACTGTTTGTGCATTTACAATATTCATTGATTTTTGCCATTGAAAAATGTCCAGAAATGATTGAAGCTACTGACTGAATGAAAGGAGCTGGCATCTCACTCTCTTTGAATCTTGTTTATCATGCTAAGAGGAGCAGGAAAAAGCAAAAAATTTCAGAATTGCACCTTGCAATGCGGAGAAATTACTGTTTGTGCATTTACAATATTCATTGATTTTTGCCATTGAAAAACGTCCAGAAATTATTGAAGCTACTGACTGAATGAAAGGAGCTGGCATCTCACTCTCTTTGAAACTTCTTTATCATGCTAAGAGGAGCAGGAAAAAGCAAAAATTTTCAGAATTGCACCTTGCAATGCGGAGAAATTACTGTTTGTGCATTTACAATATTCATTGATTTTTGCCATTGAAAAACGTCCAGAAATGATTGAAGCTACTGACTGAATGAAAGGAGCTGGCATCTCACTCTCTTTGAATCTTCTTTATCATGCTAAGAGGAGCAGGAAAAAGCAAAAAATTTCAGAATTGCACCTTGCAATGCGGAGAAATTACTGTTTGTGCATTTACAATATTCATTGATTTTTGCCATTGAAAAACATCATGTTATTCATATACCAGAAATGTTTGAAGCTACTGACTGAATGAAAGGAGCTGGCATCTCACTCTCTTTGAATCTTCTTCATAATGCTAAGAGGAGCAGGAAAAAGCAAAAAATTTCAGAATTGCACCTTGCAATGCGGAGAAATTACTGTTTGTGCATTTACAATATTCATTGATTTTTGCCATTGAAAAACGTCCAGAAATGATTGAAGCTACTGACTGAATGAAAGGAGCTGGCATCTCACTCTCTTTGAATCTTCTTTATCATGCTAAGAGGAGCAGGAAAAAGCAAAAAATTTCAGAATTGCACCTTGCAATGCGGAGAAATTACTGTTTGTGCATTTACAATATTCATTGATTTTTGCCATTGAAAAACATCATGTTATTCATATACCAGAAATGTTTGAAGCTACTGACTGAATGAAAGGAGCTGGCATCTCACTCTCTTTGAATCTTCTTTATCATGCTAAGAGGAGCAGGAAAAAGCAAAAAATTTCAGAATTGCACCTTGCAATGCGGATAAATTACTGTTTGTGCATTTACAATATTCATTGATTTTTGCCATTGAAAAATGTCCAGAAATGATTGAAGCTACTGACTGAATGAAAGGAGCTGGCATCTCACTCTCTTTGAATCTTGTTTATCATGCTAAGAGGAGCAGGAAAAAGCAAAAAATTTCAGAATTGCACCTTGCAATGCGGAGAAATTACTGTTTGTGCATTTACAATATTCATTGATTTTTGCCATTGAAAAACGTCCAGAAATTATTGAAGCTACTGACTGAATGAAAGGAGCTGGCATCTCACTCTCTTTGAAACTTCTTTATCATGCTAAGAGGAGCAGGAAAAAGCAAAAATTTTCAGAATTGCACCTTGCAATGCGGAGAAATTACTGTTTGTGCATTTACAATATTCATTGATTTTTGCCATTGAAAAACGTCCAGAAATGATTGAAGCTACTGACTGAATGAAAGGAGCTGGCATCTCACTCTCTTTGAATCTTCTTTATCATGCTAAGAGGAGCAGGAAAAAGCAAAAAATTTCAGAATTGCACCTTGCAATGCGGAGAAATTACTGTTTGTGCATTTACAATATTCATTGATTTTTGCCATTGAAAAACATCATGTTATTCATATACCAGAAATGTTTGAAGCTACTGACTGAATGAAAGGAGCTGGCATCTCACTCTCTTTGAATCTTCTTTATCATGCTAAGAGGAGCAGGAAAAAGCAAAAAATTTCAGAATTGCACCTTGCAATGCGGAGAAATTACTGTTTGTGCATTTACAATATTCATTGATTTTTGCCATTGAAAAACATCATGTTATTCATATACCAGAAATGATTGAAGCTACTGACTGAATGAAAGGAGCTGGCATCTCACTCTCTTTGAATCTTCTTTATCATGCTAAGAGGAGCAGGATAAAGCAAAAAATTTCAGACTTGCACCTTGCAATGCGGAGAAATTACTGTTTGTGCATTTACAATATTCATTGATTTTTGCCATTGAAAAACATCATGTTATTCATATACCAGAAATGTTTGAAGCTACTGATTGAATGAAAGGAGCTGGCATCTCACTCTCTTTGAATCTTCTTTATCATGTTAAGAGGAGCAGGAAAAAGCAAAAAATTTCAGACTTGCACCTTGCAATGCGGAGAAATTACTGTTTGTGCATTTACAATATTCATTGATTTTTGCCATTGAAAAACATCATGTTATTCATATACCAGAAATGATTGAAGCTACTGACTGAATGAAAGGAGCTGGCATCTCACACTCTTTGAATCTTTTTTATCATGCTAAGAGGAGCAGGAAAAAGTAAAAAATTTCAGAATTGCACCTTGCAATGCGGAGAAATTACTGTTTGTGCATTTACAATATTCAATGATTTTTGCCATTGAAAAACGTCCAGAAATGATTGAAGCTACTGACTGAACGAAAGGAGCTGGCATCTCACTCTCTTTGAATCTTCTTTATCATGCTAAGAGGAGCAGGAAAAAGCAAAAAATTTCAGAATTGCACCTTGCAATGCGGAGAAATTACTGTTTGTGCATTTACAATATTCATTGATTTTTGCCATTGAAAAACATCATGTTATTCATATACCAGAAATGTTTGAAGCTACTGACTGAATGAAAGGAGCTGGCATCTCACTCTCTTTGAATCTTCTTCATAATGCTAAGAGGAGCAGGAAAAAGCAAAAAATTTCAGAATTGCACCTTGCAATGCGGAGAAATTACTGTTTGTGCATTTACAATATTCATTGATTTTTGCCATTGAAAAACGTCCAGAAATGATTGAAGCTACTGACTGAATGAAAGGAGCTGGCATCTCACTCTCTTTGAATCTTCTTTATCATGCTAAGAGGAGCAGGAAAAAGCAAAAAATTTCAGAATTGCACCTTGCAATGCGGAGAAATTACTGTTTGTGCATTTACAATATTCATTGATTTTTGCCATTGAAAAACATCATGTTATTCATATACCAGAAATGTTTGAAGCTACTGACTGAATGAAAGGAGCTGGCATCTCACTCTCTTTGAATCTTCTTCATAATGCTAAGAGGAGCAGGAAAAAGCAAAAAATTTCAGAATTGCACCTTGCAATGCGGAGAAATTACTGTTTGTGCATTTACAATATTCATTGATTTTTGCCATTGAAAAACGTCCAGAAATGATTGAAGCTACTGACTGAATGAAAGGAGCTGGCATCTCACTCTCTTTGAATTTCTTTATCATGCTAAGAGGAGCAGGAAAAAGCAAAAAATTTCAGAATTGCACCTTGCAATGCGGAGAAATTACTGTTTGTGCATTTACAATATTCATTGATTTTTGCCATTGAAAAACATCATGTTATTCATATACCAGAAATGTTTGAAGCTACTGACTGAATGAAAGGAGCTGGCATCTCACTCTCTTTGAATCTTCTTTATCATGCTAAGAGGAGCAGGAAAAAGCAAAAAATTTCAGAATTGCACCTTGCAATGCGGATAAATTACTGTTTGTGCATTTACAATATTCATTGATTTTTGCCATTGAAAAATGTCCAGAAATGATTGAAGCTACTGACTGAATGAAAGGAGCTGGCATCTCACTCTCTTTGAATCTTGTTTATCATGCTAAGAGGAGCAGGAAAAAGCAAAAAATTTCAGAATTGCACCTTGCAATGCGGAGAAATTACTGTTTGTGCATTTACAATATTCATTGATTTTTGCCATTGAAAAACGTCCAGAAATTATTGAATCTACTGACTGAATGAAAGGAGCTGGCATCTCACTCTCTTTGAAACTTCTTTATCATGCTAAGAGGAGCAGGAAAAAGCAAAAATTTTCAGAATTGCACCTTGCAATGCGGAGAAATTACTGTTTGTGCATTTACAATATTCATTGATTTTTGCCATTGAAAAACGTCCAGAAATGATTGAAGCTACTGACTGAATGAAAGGAGCTGGCATCTCACTCTCTTTGAATCTTCTTTATCATGCTAAGAGGAGCAGGAAAAAGCAAAAAATTTCAGAATTGCACCTTGCAATGCGGAGAAATTACTGTTTGTGCATTTACAATATTCATTGATTTTTGCCATTGAAAAACATCATGTTATTCATATACCAGAAATGTTTGAAGCTACTGACTGAATGAAAGGAGCTGGCATCTCACTCTCTTTGAATCTTCTTTATCATGCTAAGAGGAGCAGGAAAAAGCAAAAAATTTCAGAATTGCACCTTGCAATGCGGAGAAATTACTGTTTGTGCATTTACAATATTCATTGATTTTTGCCATTGAAAAACATCATGTTATTCATATACCAGAAATGATTGAAGCTACTGACTGAATGAAAGGAGCTGGCATCTCACTCTCTTTGAATCTTCTTTATCATGCTAAGAGGAGCAGGATAAAGCAAAAAATTTCAGACTTGCACCTTGCAATGCGGAGAAATTACTGTTTGTGCATTTACAATATTCATTGATTTTTGCCATTGAAAAACATCATGTTATTCATATACCAGAAATGTTTGAAGCTACTGATTGAATGAAAGGAGCTGGCATCTCACTCTCTTTGAATCTTCTTTATCATGCTAAGAGGAGCAGGAAAAAGCAAAAAATTTCAGACTTGCACCTTGCAATGCGGAGAAATTACTGTTTGTGCATTTACAATATTCATTGATTTTTGCCATTGAAAAACATCATGTTATTCATATACCAGAAATGTTTGAAGCTACTGACTGAATGAAAGGAGCTGGCATCTCACTCTCTTTGAATCTTCTTTATCATGCTAAGAGGAGCAGGAAAAAGCAAAAAATTTCAGAATTGCACCTTGCAATGCGGAGAAATTACTGTTTGTGCATTTACAATATTCATTGATTTTTGCCATTGAAAAACGTCCAGAAATGATTGAAGCTACTGACTGAATGAAAGGAGCTGGAATCTCACTCTCTTTGAATCTTCTTTATCATGCTAAGAGGAGCAGGAAAAAGCAAAAAATTTCAGAATTGCACCTTGCAATGCGGAGAAATTACAGTTTGTGCATTTACAATATTCATTGATTTTTGCCATTGAAAAACATCCAGAAATGATTGAAGCTACTGACTGAATGAAAGGAGCTGGCATCTCACTCTCTTTGAATCTTCTTTATCATGCTAAGAGGAGCAGGAAAAAGCAAAAAATTTCAGAATTGCACCTTGCAATGCGGAGAAATTACTGTTTGTGCATTTACAATATTCATTGATTTTTGCCATTGAAAAACATGTTATTCATATACCAGAAATGTTTGAAGCTCCTGACTGAATGAAAGGAGCTGGCACCTCACTCTCTTTGAATCTTCTTTATCATGCTAAGAGGAGCAGGAAAAAGCAAAAAATTTCAGAATTGCACCTTGCAATGCGGAGAAATTACTGTTTGTGCATTTACAATATTCATTGATTTTTGCCATTGAAAAACGTCCAGAAATGATTGAAGCTACTGACTGAATGAAAGGAGCTGGCATCTCACTCTCTTTGAATCTTCTTTATCATGCTAAGAGGAGCAGGAAAAAGCAAAAAATTTCAGAATTGCACCTTGCAATGCGGAGAAATTACTGTTTGTGCATTTACAATATTCATTGATTTTTGCCATTGAAAAATGTCCAGAAATGATTGAAGCTACTGACTGAATGAAAGGAGCTGGCATCTCACTCTCTTTGAATCTTCTTTATCATGCTAAGAGGAGCAGGAAAAAGCAAAAAATTTCAGAATTGCGCCTTGCAATGCGGAGAAATTACTGTTTGTGCATTTACAAAATTCATTGATTTTTGCCATTGAAAAACATCATGTTATTCATATACCAGAAATGATTGAAGCTACTGACTGAAGGAAAGGAGCTGGCATCTCACTCTCTTTGAATCTTCTTTATCATGCTAAGAGGAGCAGGAAAAAGCAAAAAATTTCAGAATTGCACCTTGCAATGCGGAGAAATTACTGTTTGTGCATTTACAATATTCATTGATTTTTGCCATTGAAAAACGTCCAGAAATGATTGAAGCTACTGACTGAATGAAAGGAGCTGGCATCTCACTCTCTTTGAATCTTCTTTATCATGCTAAGAGGAGCAGGAAAAAGTAAAAAATTTCAGAATTGCACCTTGCAATGCGGAGAAATTACTGTTTGTGCATTTACAATATTCAATGATTTTTGCCATTGAAAAACGTCCAGAAATGATTGAAGCTACTGACTGAATGAAAGGAGCTGGCATCTCACTCTCTTTGAATCTTGTTTATCATGCTAAGAGGAGCAGGAAAAAGCAAAAAATTTCAGAATTGCACCTTGCAATGTGGAGAAATTACTGTTTGTGCATTTACAATATTCATTGATTTTTGCCATTGAAAAACGTCCAGAAATGATTGAAGCTACTGACTGAATGAAAGGAGCTGGCATCTCACTCTCTTTGAATCTTCTTTATCATGCTAAGAGGAGCAGGAAAAAGCAAAAAATTTCAGAATTGCACCTTGCAATGCGGAGAAATTACTGTTTGTGCATTTACAATATTCATTGATTTTTGCTATTGAAAAACATCATGTTATTCATATACCAGAAATGATTGAAGCTACTGACTGAATGAAAGGAGCTGGCATCTCACTCTCTTTGAATCTTCTTTATCATGCATTTATAATATTCATTGATTTTTGCCATTGAAAAACATCATGTTATTCATATACCAGAAATGTTTGAAGCTACTGACTGAATGAAAGGAGCTGGCATCTCACTCTCTTTGAATCTTCTTTATCATGCTAAGAGGAGCAGGAAAAAGCAAAAAATTTCAGAATTGCACCTTGCAATGCGGATAAATTACTGTTTGTGCATTTACAATATTCATTGATTTTTGCCATTGAAAAATGTCCAGAAATGATTGAAGCTACTGACTGAATGAAAGGAGCTGGCATCTCACTCTCTTTGAATCTTGTTTATCATGCTAAGAGGAGCAGGAAAAAGCAAAAAATTTCAGAATTGCACCTTGCAATGCGGAGAAATTACTGTTTGTGCATTTACAATATTCATTGATTTTTGCCATTGAAAAACGTCCAGAAATTATTGAAGCTACTGACTGAATGAAAGGAGCTGGCATCTCACTCTCTTTGAATCTTCTTTATCATGCTAAGAGGAGCAGGAAAAAGCAAAAAATTTCAGAATTGCACCTTGCAATGCGGAGAAATTACTGTTTGTGCATTTACAATATTCATTGGTTTTTGCCATTGAAAAACGTCCAGAAATGATTGAAGCTACTGACTGAATGAAAGGAGCTGGCATCTCACTCTCTTTGAATCTTCTTTATCATGCTAAGAGGAGCAGGAAAAAGCAACAAATTTCAGAATTGCACCTTGCAATGCGGAGAAATTACAGTTTGTGCATTTACAATATTCATTGATTTTTGCCATTGAAAAACATCCAGAAATGATTGAAGCTACTGACTGAATGAAAGGAGCTGGCATCTCACTCTCTTTGAATCTTCTTTATCATGCTAAGAGGAGCAGGAAAAAGCAAAAAATTTCAGAATTGCACCTTGCAATGCGGAGAAATTACTGTTTGTGCATTTACAATATTCATTGATTTTTGCCATTGAAAAACATCATGTTATTCATATACCAGAAATGTTTGAAGCTACTGACTGAATGAAAGGAGCTGGCATCTCACTCTCTTTGAATCTTCTTTATCATGCTAAGAGGAGCAGGAAAAAGCAAAAAATTTCAGAATTGCACCTTGCAATGTGGAGAAATTACTGTTTGTGCATTTACAATATTCATTGATTTTTACCATTGAAAAACGTCCAGAAATGATTGAAGCTACTGACTGAATGAAAGTAGCTGGCATCTCACTCTCTTTGAATCTTCTTTATCATGCTAAGAGGAGCAGGAAAAAGCAAAAAATTTCAGACTTGCACCTTGCAATGCGGAGAAATTACTGTTTGTGCATTTACAATATTCATTGATTTTTGCCATTGAAAAACATCATGTTATTCATATACCAGAAATGTTTGAAGCTACTGACTGAATGAAAGGAGCTGGCATCTCACTCTCTTTGAATCTTCTTTATCATGCTAAGAGGAGCAGGAAAAAGCAAAAAATTTCAGAATTGCACCTTGCAATGTGGAGAAATTACTCTTTGTGCATTTACAATATTCATTGATTTTTACCATTGAAAAACGTCCAGAAATGATTGAAGCTACTGACTGAATGAAAGTAGCTGGCATCTCACTCTCTTTGAATCTTCTTTATCATGCTAAGAGGAGCAGGAAAAAGCAAAAAAATTTCAGACTTGCACCTTGCAATGCGGAGAAATTACTGTTTGTGCATTTACAATATTCATTGATTTTTGCCATTGAAAAACATCATGTTATTCATATACCAGAAATGTTTGAAGCTACTGACTGAATGAAAGGAGCTGGCATCTCACTCTCTTTGAATCTTCTTTATCATGCTAAGAGGAGCAGGAAAAAGCAAAAAATTTCAGAATTGCACCTTGCAATGCGGAGAAATTACTGTTTGTGCATTTACAATATTCATTGATTTTTGCCATTGAAAAACATCCAGAAATGATTGAAGCTACTGACTGAATGAAAGGAGCTGGCATCTCACTCTCTTTGAATCTTCTTTATCATGCTAAGAGGAGCAGGAAAAAGCAAAAAATTTCAGAATTGCACCTTGCAATGCGGAGAAATTACTGTTTGTGCATTTACAATATTCATTGATTTTTGCCATTGAAAAACATCATGTTATTCATATACCAGAAATGTTTGAAGCTACTGACTGAATGAAAGGAGCTGACATCTCACTCTCTTTGAATCTTCTTTATCATGCTAAGAGGAGCAGGAAAAAGCAAAAAATTTCAGAATTGCACCTTGCAATGCGGAGAAATTACTGTTTGTGCATTTACAATATTCATTGATTTTTGCCATTGAAAAACATCCAGAAATGATTGAAGCTACTGACTGAATGAAAGGAGCTGGCATCTCACTCTTTTTGAATCTTCTTTATCATGCTAAGAGGAGCAGGAAAAAGCAAAAAATTTCAGAATTGCACCTTGCAATGCGGAGAAATTACTGTTTGTGCATTTACAATATTCATTGATTTTTGCCATTGAAAAACATCATGTTATTCATATACCAGAAATGTTTGAAGCTACTGACTGAATGAAAGGAGCTGGCATCTCACTCTCTTTGAATCTTCTTTATCATGCTAAGAGGAGCAGGAAAAAGCAAAAAATTTCAGAATTGCACCTTGCAATGCGGAGAAATTACTGTTTGTGCATTTACAATATTCATTGATTTTTGCCATTGAAAAACATCATGTTATTCATATACCAGAAATGTTTGAAGCTACTGACTGAATGAAAGGAGCTGGCATCTCACTCTCTTTGAATCTTCTTTATCATGCTAAGAGGAGCAGGAAAAAGCAAAAAATTTCAGAATTGCACCTTGCAATGTGGAGAAATTACTGTTTGTGCATTTACAATATTCATTGATTTTTACCATTGAAAAACGTCCAGAAATGATTGAAGCTACTGACTGAATGAAAGTAACTGGCATCTCACTCTCTTTGAATCTTCTTTATCATGCTAAGAGGAGCAGGAAAAAGCAAAAAATTTCAGACTTGCACCTTGCAATGCGGAGAAATTACTGTTTGTGCATTTACAATATTCATTGATTTTTGCCATTGAAAAACATCATGTTATTCATATACCAGAAATGTTTGAAGCTACTGACTGAGTGAAAGGAGCTGGCATCTCACTCTCTTTGAATCTTCTTTATCATGCTAAGAGGAGCAGGAAAAAGCAAAAAATTTCAGAATTGCACCTTGCAATGCGGAGAAATTACTGTTTGTGCATTTACAATATTCATTGATTTTTGCCATTGAAAAACGTCCAGAAATGATTGAAGCTACTGACTGAATGAAAGGAGCTGGCATCTCACTCTCTTTGAATCTTCTTTATCATGCTAAGAGGAGCAGGAAAAAGCAAAAAATTTCAGAATTGCACCTTGCAATGCGGAGAAATTACAGTTTGTGCATTTACAATATTCATTGATTTTTGCCATTGAAAAACATCCAGAAATGATTGAAGCTACTGACTGAATGAAAGGAGCTGGCATCTCACTCTCTTTGAATCTGCTTTATCATGCTAAGAGGAGCAGGAAAAAGCAAAAAATTTCAGAATTGCACCTTGCAATGCGGAGAAATTACTGTTTGTGCATTTACAATATTCATTGATTTTTGCCATTGAAAAACATCATGTTATTCATATACCAGAAATGTTTGAAGCTACTGACTGAATGAAAGGAGCTGGCATCTCACTCTCTTTGAATCTTCTTTATCATGCTAAGAGGAGCAGGAAAAAGCAAAAAATTTCAGAATTGCACCTTGCAATGTGGAGAAATTACTGTTTGTGCATTTACAATATTCATTGATTTTTACCATTGAAAAACGTCCAGAAATGATTGAAGCTACTGACTGAATGAAAGTAGCTGGCATCTCACTCTCTTTGAATCTTCTTTATCATGCTAAGAGGAGCAGGAAAAAGCAAAAAATTTCAGACTTGCACCTTGCAATGCGGAGAAATTACTGTTTGTGCATTTACAATATTCATTGATTTTTGCCATTGAAAAACATCATGTTATTCATATACCAGAAATGTTTGAAGCTACTGACTGAATGAAAGGAGCTGGCATCTCACTCTCTTTGAATCTTCTTTATCATGCTAAGAGGAGCAGGAAAAAGCAAAAAATTTCAGAATTGCACCTTGCAATGCGGAGAAATTACTGTTTGTGCATTTACAATATTCATTGATTTTTGCCATTGAAAAACATCATGTTATTCATATACCAGAAATGTTTGAAGCTACTGACTGAATGAAAGGAGCTGGCATCTCACTCTCTTTGAAACTTCTTTATCATGCTAAGAGGAGCAGGAAAAAGCAAAAAATTTCAGAATTGCACCTTGCAATGCGGAGAAATTACTGTTTGTGCTTTTACAATATTCATTGATTTTTGCCATTGAAAAACGTCCAGAAATGATTGAAGCTACTGACTGAATGAAAGGAGCTGGCATCTCACTCTCTTTGAATCTTCTTTATCATGCTAAGAGGAGCAGGAAAAATCAAAAAATTTCAGAATTGCACCTTGCAATGCGGAGAAATTACTGTTTGTGCATTTACAATATTCATTGATTTTTGCCATTGAAAAACATGTTATTCATATACCAGAAATGTTTGAAGCTACTGACTGAATGAAAGGAGCTGGCACCTCACTCTCTTTGAATCTTCTTTATCATGCTAAGAGGAGCGGGAAAAAGCAAAAAATTTCAGAATTGCACCTTGCAATGCGGAGAAATTACTGTTTGTGCATTTACAATATTCATTGATTTTTGCCATTGAAAAACATCATGTTATTCATATACCAGAAATGTTTGAAGCTACTGACTGAATGAAAGGAGCTGGCATCTCACTCTCTTTGAATCTTCTTTATCATGCTAAGAGGAGCAGGAAAAAGCAAAAAATTTCAGAATTGCACCTTGCAATGCGGAGAAATTACTGTTTGTGCTTTTACAATATTCATTGATTTTTGCCATTGAAAAACGTCCAGAAATGATTGAAGCTACTGACTGAATGAAAGGAGCTGGCATCTCACTCTCTTTGAATCTTCTTTATCATGCTAAGAGGAGCAGGAAAAATCAAAAAATTTCAGAATTGCACCTTGCAATGCGGAGAAATTACTGTTTGTGCATTTACAATATTCATTGATTTTTGCCATTGAAAAACATGTTATTCATATACCAGAAATGTTTGAAGCTACTGACTGAATGAAAGGAGCTGGCACCTCACTCTCTTTGAATCTTCTTTATCATGCTAAGAGGAGCGGGAAAAAGCAAAAAATTTCAGAATTGCACCTTGCAATGCGGAGAAATTACTGTTTGTGCATTTACAATATTCATTGATTTTTGCCATTGAAAAACGTCCAGAAATGATTGAAGCTACTGACTGAATGAAAGGAGCTGGCATCTCACTCTCTTTGAATCTTCTTTATCATGCTAAGAGGAGCAGGAAAAAGCAAAAAATTTCAGAATTGCACCTTGCAATGCGGAGAAATTACTGTTTGTGCATTTACAATATTCATTGATTTTTGCCATTGAAAAACGTCCAGAAATGATTGAAGCTACTGACTGAATGAAAGGAGCTGGCATCTCACTCTCTTTGAATCTTCTTTATCATGCTAAGAGGAGCAGGAAAAAGCAAAAAATTTCAGAATTGCACCTTGCAATGCGGAGAAATTACAGTTTGTGCATTTACAATATTCATTGATTTTTGCCATTGAAAAACATCCAGAAATGATTGAAGCTACTGACTGAATGAAAGGAGCTGGCATCTCACTCTCTTTGAATCTTCTTTATCATGCTAAGAGGAGCAGGAAAAAGCAAAAAATTTCAGAATTGCACCTTGCAATGCGGAGAAATTACTGTTTGTGCATTTACAATATTCATTGATTTTTGCCATTGAAAAACATCATGTTATTCATATACCAGAAATGTTTGAAGCTACTGACTGAATGAAAGGAGCTGGCATCTCACTCTCTTTGAATCTTCGTTATCATGCTAAGAGAAGCAGGAAAAAGCAAAAAATTTCAGAATTGCACCTTGCAATGTGGAGAAATTACTGTTTGTGCATTTACAATATTCATTGATTTTTACCATTGAAAAACGTCCAGAAATGATTGAAGCTACTGACTGAATGAAAGTAGCTGGCATCTCACTCTCTTTGAATCTTCTTTATCATGCTAAGAGGAGCAGGAAAAAGCAAAAAATTTCAGACTTGCACCTTGCAATGCGGAGAAATTACTGTTTGTGCATTTACAATATTCATTGATTTTTGCCATTGAAAAACGTCCAGAAATGATTGAAGGTACTGACTGAATGAAAGGAGCTGGCATCTCACTCTCTTTGAATCTTCTTTATCATGCTAAGAGGAGCAGGAAAAAGCAAAAAATTTCAGAATTGCACCTTGCAATGCGGAGAAATTACTGTTTGTGCATTTACAATATTCATTGATTTTTGCCACTGAAAAACGTCCAGAAATGATTGAAGCTACTGACTGAATGAAAGGAGCTGGCATCTCACTCTCTTTGAATCTTCTTTATCATGCTAAGAGGAGCAGGAAAAAGCAAAAAATTTCAGAATTGCACCTTGCAATGCGGAGAAATTACAGTTTGTGCATTTACAATATTCATTGATTTTTGCCATTGAAAAACATCCAGAAATGATTGAAGCTACTGACTGAATGAAAGGAGCTGGCATCTCACTCTCTTTGAATCTTCTTTATCATGCTAAGAGGAGCAGGAAAAAGCAAAAAATTTCAGAATTGCACCTTGCAATGCGGAGAAATTACTGTTTGTGCATTTACAATATTCATTGATGTTTGCCATTGAAAAACATCATGTTATTCATATACCAGAAATGTTTGAAGCTACTGACTGAATGAAAGGAGCTGGCATCTCACTCTCTTTGAATCTTCTTTATCATGCTAAGAGGAGCAGGAAAAAGCAAAAAATTTCAGAATTGCACCTTGCAATGTGGAGAAATTACTGTTTGTGCATTTACAATATTCATTGATTTTTACCATTGAAAAACGTCCAGAAATGATTGAAGCTACTGACTGAATGAAAGTAGCTGGCATCTCACTCTCTTTGAATCTTCTTTATCATGCTAAGAGGAGCAGGAAAAAGCAAAAAATTTCAGACTTGCACCTTGCAATGCGGAGAAATTACTGTTTGTGCATTTACAATATTCATTGATTTTTGCCATTGAAAAACATCATGTTATTCATATACCAGAAATGTTTGAAGCTACTGACTGAATGAAAGGAGCTGGCATCTCACTCTCTTTGAATCTTCTTTATCATGCTAAGAGGAGCAGGAAAAAGCAAAAAATTTCAGAATTGCACCTTGCAATGCGGAGAAATTACTGTTTGTGCATTTACAATATTCATTGATTTTTGCCATTGAAAAACATCATGTTATTCATATACCAGAAATGTTTGAAGCTACTGACTGAATGAAAGGAGCTGGCATCTCACTCTCTTTGAATCTTCTTTATCATGCTAAGAGGAGCAGGAAAAAGCAAAAAATTTCAGAATTGCACCTTGCAATGCGGAGAAATTACTGTTTGTGCATTTACAATATTCATTGATTTTTGCCATTGAAAAACGTCCAGAAATGATTGAAGCTACTGACTGAATGAAAGGAGCTGGCATCTCACTCTCTTTGAATCTTCTTTATCATGCTAAGAGGAGCAGGAAAAATCAAAAAATTTCAGAATTGCACCTTGCAATGCGGAGAAATTACTGTTTGTGCATTTACAATATTCATTGATTTTTGCCATTGAAAAACATGTTATTCATATACCAGAAATGTTTGAAGCTACTGACTGAATGAAAGGAGCTGGCACCTCACTCTCTTTCAATCTTCTTTATCATGCTAAGAGGAGCGGGAAAAAGCAAAAAATTTCAGAATTGCACCTTGCAATGCGGAGAAATTACTGTTTGTGCATTTACAATATTCATTGATTTTTGCCATTGAAAAACGTCCAGAAATGATTGAAGGTACTGACTAAATGAAAGGAGCTGTCATCTCACTCTCTTTGAATCTTCTTTACCATGCTAAGAGGATCAGGAAAAAGCAAAAAATTTCAGAATTGCACCTTGCAATGCGGAGAAATTACTGTTTGTGCATTTACAATATTCATTGATTTTTGCCATTGAAAAACGTCCAGAAATGATTGAAGGTACTGACTAAATGAAAGGAGCTGTCATCTCACTCTCTTTGAATCTTCTTTATCATGCTAAGAGGAGCAGGAAAAAGCAAAAAATTTCAGACTTGCACCTTGCAATGCGGAGAAATTACTGTTTGTGCATTTACAATATTCATTGATTTTTGCCATTGAAAAACATCATGTTATTCATATACCAGAAATGTTTGAAGCTACTGACTGAATGAAAGGAGCTGGCATCTCACTCTCTTTGAATCTTCTTTATCATGCTAAGAGGAGCAGGAAAAAGCAAAAAATTTCAGAATTGCACCTTGCAATGCGGAGAAATTACTGTTTGTGCATTTACAATATTCATTGATTTTTGCCATTGAAAAATGTCCAGAAATGATTGAAGCTACTGACTGAATGAAAGGAGCTGGCATCTCACTCTCTTTGAATCTTCTTTATCATGCTAAGAGGAGCAGGAAAAAGCAAAAAATTTCAGAATTGCACCTTGCAATGCGGAGAAATTACTGTTTGTGCATTTACAATATTCATTGATTTTTGCCATTGAAAAACATCATGTTATTCATATACCAGAAATGTTTGAAGCTACTGACTGAATGAAAGGAGCTGACATCTCACTCTCTTTGAATCTTCTTTATCATGCTAAGAGGAGCAGGAAAAAGCAAAAAATTTCAGAATTGCACCTTGCAATGCGGAGAAATTACTGTTTGTGCATTTACAATATTCATTGATTTTTGCCATTGAAAAACGTCCAGAAATGATTGAAGCTACTGACTGAATGAAAGGAGCTGGCATCTCACTCTCTTTGAATCTTCTTTATCATGCTAAGAGGAGCAGGAAAAAGCAAAAAATTTCAGAATTGCACCTTGCAATGCGGAGAAATTACTGTTTGTGCATTTACAATATTCATTGATTTTTGCCATTGAAAAACATCATGTTATTCATATACCAGAAATGTTTGAAGCTACTGACTGAATGAAAGGAGCTGGCATCTCACTCTCTTTGAATCTTCTTTATCATGCTAAGAGGAGCAGGAAAAAGCAAAAAATTTCAGAATTGCACCTTGCAATGTGGAGAAATTACTGTTTGTGCATTTACAATATTCATTGATTTTTGCCATTGAAAAACATCATGTTATTCATATACCAGAAATGTTTGAAGCTACTGACTGAATGAAAGGAGCTGGCATCTCACTCTCTTTGAATCTTCTTTATCATGCTAAGAGGAGCAGGAAAAAGCAAAAAATTTCAGAATTGCACCTTGCAATGTGGAGAAATTACTGTTTGTGCATTTACAATATTCATTGATTTTTACCATTGAAAAACGTCCAGAAATGATTGAAGCTACTGACTGAATGAAAGTAGCTGGCATCTCACTCTCTTTGAATCTTCTTTATCATGCTAAGAGGAGCAGGAAAAAGCAAAAAATTTCAGACTTGCACCTTGCAATGCGGAGAAATTACTGTTTGTGCATTTACAATATTCATTGATTTTTGCCATTGAAAAACATCATGTTATTCATATACCAGAAATGTTTGAAGCTACTGACTGAATGAAAGGAGCTGGCATCTCACTCTCTTTGAATCTTCTTTATCATGCTAAGAGGAGCAGGAAAAAGCAAAAAATTTCAGAATTGCACCTTGCAATGTGGAGAAATTACTGTTTGTGCATTTACAATATTCATTGATTTTTACCATTGAAAAACGTCCAGAAATGATTGAAGCTACTGACTGAATGAAAGTAGCTGGCATCTCACTCTCTTTGAATCTTCTTTATCATGCTAAGAGGAGCAGGAAAAAGCAAAAAATTTCAGACTTGCACCTTGCAATGCGGAGAAATTACTGTTTGTGCATTTACAATATTCATTGATTTTTGCCATTGAAAAACATCATGTTATTCATATACCAGAAATGTTTGAAGCTGCTGACTGAATCAAAGGAGCTGGCATCTCACTCTCTTTGAATCTTCTTTATCATGCTAAGAGGAGCAGGAAAAAGCAAAAAATTTCAGAATTGCACCTTGCAATGCGGAGAAATTACTGTTTGTGCATTTACAATATTCATTGATTTTTGCCATTGAAAAACGTCCAGAAATGATTGAAGCTACTGACTGAATGAAAGGATCTGGCATCTCACTCTCTTTGAATCTTCTTTATCATGCTAAGAGGAGCAGGAAAAAGCAAAAAATTTCAGAATTGCACCTTGCAATGCGGAGAAATTACTGTTTGTGCATTTACAATATTCATTGATTTTTGCCATTGAAAAACGTCCAGAAATGATTGAAGCTACTGATTGAATGAAAGGAGCTGGCATCTCACTCTCTTTGAATCTTCTTTATCATGCTAAGAGGAGCAGGAAAAAGCAAAAAATTTCAGAATTGCACCTTGCAATGCGGAGAAATTACTGTTTGTGCATTTACAATATTCATTGATTTTTGCCATTGAAAAACATGTTATTCATATACCAGAAATGTTTGAAGCTACTGACTGAATGAAAGGAGCTGGCACCTCACTCTCTTTGAATCTTCTTTATCATGCTAAGAGGAGCAGGAAAAAGCAAAAAATTTCAGAATTGCACCTTGCAATGCGGAGAAATTACTGTTTGTGCATTTACAATATTCATTGATTTTTACCATTGAAAAACGTCCAGAAATGATTGAAGCTACTGACTGAATGAAAGTAGCTGGCATCTCACTCTCTTTGAATCTTCTTTATCATGCTAAGAGGAGCAGGAAAAAGCAAAAAATTTCAGACTTGCACCTTGCAATGCGGAGAAATTACTGTTTGTGCATTTACAATATTCATTGATTTTTGCCATTGAAAAACATCATGTTATTCATATTCCAGAAATGTTTGAAGCTACTGACTGAATGAAAGGAGCTGGCATCTCACTCTCTTTGAATCTTCTTTATCATGCTAAGAGGAGCAGGAAAAAGCAAAAAATTTCAGAATTGCACCTTGCAATGCGGAGAAATTACTGTTTGTGCATTTACAATATTCATTGATTTTTGCCATTGAAAAACGTCCAGAAATGATTGAAGCTACTGACTGAATGAAAGGAGCTGGCATCTCACTCTCTTTGAATCTTCTTTATCATGCTAAGAGGAGCAGGAAAAAGCAAAAAATTTCAGAATTGCACCTTGCAATGCGGAGAAATTACTGTTTGTGCATTTACAATATTCATTGATTTTTGCCATTGAAAAACATCATGTTATTCATATACCAGAAATGTTTGAAGCTACTGACTGAATGAAAGGAGCTGACATCTCACTCTCTTTGAATCTTCTTTATCATGCTAAGAGGAGCAGGAAAAAGCAAAAAATTTCAGAATTGCACCTTGCAATGCGGAGAAATTACTGTTTGTGCATTTACAATATTCATTGATTTTTGCCATTGAAAAACGTCCAGAAATGATTGAAGCTACTGACTGAATGAAAGGAGCTGGCATCTCACTCTCTTTGAATCTTCTTTATCATGCTAAGAGGAGCAGGAAAAAGCAAAAAATTTCAGAATTGCACCTTGCAATGCGGAGAAATTACTGTTTGTGCATTTACAATATTCATTGATTTTTGCCATTGAAAAACATCATGTTATTCATATACCAGAAATGTTTGAAGCTACTGACTGAATGAAAGGAGCTGGCATCTCACTCTCTTTGAATCTTCTTTATCATGCTAAGAGGAGCAGGAAAAAGCAAAAAATTTCAGAATTGCACCTTGCAATGTGGAGAAATTACTGTTTGTGCATTTACAATATTCATTGATTTTTGCCATTGAAAAACATCATGTTATTCATATACCAGAAATGTTTGAAGCTACTGACTGAATGAAAGGAGCTGGCATCTCACTCTCTTTGAATCTTCTTTATCATGCTAAGAGGAGCAGGAAAAAGCAAAAAATTTCAGAATTGCACCTTGCAATGTGGAGAAATTACTGTTTGTGCATTTACAATATTCATTGATTTTTACCATTGAAAAACGTCCAGAAATGATTGAAGCTACTGACTGAATGAAAGTAGCTGGCATCTCACTCTCTTTGAATCTTCTTTATCATGCTAAGAGGAGCAGGAAAAAGCAAAAAAATTTCAGACTTGCACCTTGCAATGCGGAGAAATTACTGTTTGTGCATTTACAATATTCATTGATTTTTGCCATTGAAAAACATCATGTTATTCATATACCAGAAATGTTTGAAGCTACTGACTGAATGAAAGGAGCTGGCATCTCACTCTCTTTGAATCTTCTTTATCATGCTAAGAGGAGCAGGAAAAAGCAAAAAATTTCAGAATTGCACCTTGCAATGCGGAGAAATTACTGTTTGTGCATTTACCATATTCATTGATTTTTGCCATTGAAAAACATCCAGAAATGATTGAAGCTACTGACTGAATGAAAGGAGCTGGCATCTCACTCTCTTTGAATCTTCTTTATCATGCTAAGAGGAGCAGGAAAAAGCAAAAAATTTCAGAATTGCACCTTGCAATGCGGAGAAATTACTGTTTGTGCATTTACAATATTCATTGATTTTTGCCATTGAAAAACATCCAGAAATGATTGAAGCTACTGACTGAATGAAAGGAGCTGGCATCTCACTCTTTTTGAATCTTCTTTATCATGCTAAGAGGAGCAGGAAAAAGCAAAAAATTTCAGAATTGCACCTTGCAATGCGGAGAAATTACTGTTTGTGCATTTACAATATTCATTGATTTTTGCCATTGAAAAACATCATGTTATTCATATACCAGAAATGTTTGAAGCTACTGACTGAATGAAAGGAGCTGGCATCTCACTCTCTTTGAATCTTCTTTATCATGCTAAGAGGAGCAGGAAAAAGCAAAAAATTTCAGAATTGCACCTTGCAATGCGGAGAAATTACTGTTTGTGCATTTACAATATTCATTGATTTTTGCCATTGAAAAACATCATGTTATTCATATACCAGAAATGTTTGAAGCTACTGACTGAATGAAAGGAGCTGGCATCTCACTCTCTTTGAATCTTCTTTATCATGCTAAGAGGAGCAGGAAAAAGCAAAAAATTTCAGAATTGCACCTTGCAATGTGGAGAAATTACTGTTTGTGCATTTACAATATTCATTGATTTTTACCATTGAAAAACGTCCAGAAATGATTGAAGCTACTGACTGCATGAAAGTAACTGGCATCTCACTCTCTTTGAATCTTCTTTATCATGCTAAGAGGAGCAGGAAAAAGCAAAAAATTTCAGACTTGCACCTTGCAATGCGGAGAAATTACTGTTTGTGCATTTACAATATTCATTGATTTTTGCCATTGAAAAACATCATGTTATTCATATACCAGAAATGTTTGAAGCTACTGACTGAATGAAAGGAGCTGGCATCTCACTCTCTTTGAATCTTCTTTATCATGCTAAGAGGAGCAGGAAAAAGCAAAAAATTTCAGAATTGCACCTTGCAATGCGGAGAAATTACTGTTTGTGCATTTACAATATTCATTGATTTTTGCCATTGAAAAACGTCCAGAAATGATTGAAGCTACTGACTGAATGAAAGGAGCTGGCATCTCACTCTCTTTGAATCTTCTTTATCATGCTAAGAGGAGCAGGAAAAAGCAAAAAATTTCAGACTTGCACCTTGCAATGCGGAGAAATTACTGTTTGTGCATTTACAATATTCATTGATTTTTGCCATTGAAAAACATGTTTTTCATATACCAGAAATGTTTGAAGCTACTGACTGAATGAAAGGAGCTGGCATCTCACTCTCTTTGAATCTTCTTTATCATGCTAGGATTAACAGGAAAAAGCAAAAAATTTCAGAATTGCACCTTGCAATGTGGAGATATTACTGTTTGTGCATTTACAATATTCATTGATTTTTGCCATTGAAAAACATGTTTTTCATATACCAGAAATGTTTGAAGCTACTGACTGAATGAAAGGAGCTGGCATCTCACTCTCTTTGAATCTTCTTTATCATGCTAGGATTAACAGGAAAAAGCTAAAAATTTCAGAATTGCACCGTGCAATGTGGAGATATTACTGTTTGTGCATTTACAATATTCATTGATTTTTGCCATTGAAAAACATGTTTTTCATATACCAGAAATGTTTGAAGCTACTGACTGAATGAAAGGAGCTGGCATCTCACTCTCTTTGAATCTTCTTTATCATGCTACGATTAGCAGGAAAAAGCAAAAAATTTCAGAATTGCACCTTGCAATGTGGAGATATTACTGTTTGTGAATTTACAATATTCATTGATTTTTGCCATTGAAAAACATGTTTTTCATATACCAGAAATGTTTGAAGCTACTGACTGAATGAAAGGAGCTGGCATCTCACTCTCTTTGAATCTTCTTTATCATGCTAGGATTAACAGGAAAAAGCAAAAAATTTCAGAATTGCACCTTGCAATGTGGAGATATTACTGTTTGTGCATTTACAATATTCATTGATTTTTGCCATTGAAAAACATGTTTTTCATATACCAGAAATGTTTGAAGCTACTGACTGAATGAAAGGAGCTGGCATCTCACTCTCTTTGAATCTTCTTTATCATGCTAGGATTAGCAGGAAAAAGCAAAAAATTTCAGAATTGCACCTTGCAATGTGGAGATATTACTGTTTGTGCATTTACAATATTCATTGATTTTTGCCATTGAAAAACATGTTTTTCATATACCAGAAATGTTTGAAGCTACTGACTGAATGAAAGGAGCTGGCATCTCACTCTCTTTGAATCTTCTTTATCATGCTAGGATTAACAGGAAAAAGCTAAAAATTTCAGAATTGCACCGTGCAATGTGGAGATATTACTGTTTGTGCATTTACAATATTCATTGATTTTTGCCATTGAAAAACATGTTTTTCATATACCAGAAATGTTTGAAGCTACTGACTGAATGAAAGGAGCTGGCATCTCACTCTCTTTGAATCTTCTTTATCATGCTAGGATTAGCAGGAAAAAGCAAAAAATTTCAGAATTGCACCTTGCAATGTGGAGATATTACTGTTTGTGCATTTACAATATTCATTGATTTTTGCCATTGAAAAACATGTTTTTTATATACCAGAAATGTTTGAAGCTACTGACTGAATGAAAGGAGCTGGCATCTCACTCTCTTTGAATCTTCTTTATCATGCTAGGATTAACAGGAAAAAGCAAAAAATTTCAGAATTGCACCTTGCAATGTGGAGATATTACTGTTTGTGCATTTACAATATTCATTGATTTTTGCCATTGAAAAACATGTTTTTCATATACCAGAAATGTTTGAAGCTACTGACTGAATGAAAGGAGCTGGCATCTCACTCTCTTTGAATCTTCTTTATCATGCTAGGATTAGCAGGAAAAAGCAAAAAAATTCAGAATTGCACCTTGCAATGTGGAGATATTACTGTTTGTGCATTTACAATATTCATTGATTTTTGCCATTGAAAAACATGTTTTTCATATACCAGAAATGTTTGAAGCTACTGACTGAATGAAAGGAGCTGGCATCTCACTCTCTTTGAATCTTCTTTATCATGCTAGGATTAGCAGGAAAAAGCAAAAAATTTCAGAATTGCACCTTGCAATGTGGAGATATTACTGTTTGTGCATTTACAATATTCATTGATTTTTGCCATTGAAAAACATGTTTTTCATATACCAGAAATGTTTGAAGCTACTGACTGAATGAAAGGAGCTGGCATCTCACTCTCTTTGAATCTTCTTTATCATGCTAGGATTAACAGGAAAAAGCAAAAAATTTCAGAATTGCACCTTGCAATGTGGAGATATTACTGTTTGTGCATTTACAATATTCATTGATTTTTGCCATTGAAAAACATGTTTTTCATATACCAGAAATGTTTGAAGCTACTGACTGAATGAAAGGAGCTGGCATCTCACTCTCTTTGAATCTTCTTTATCATGCTAGGATTAACAGGAAAAAGCTAAAAATTTCAGAATTGCACCGTGCAATGTGGAGATATTACTGTTTGTGCATTTACAATATTCATTGATTTTTGCCATTGAAAAACATGTTTTTCATATACCAGAAATGTTTGAAGCTACTGACTGAATGAAAGGAGCTGGCATCTCACTCTCTTTGAATCTTCTTTATCATGCTAGGATTAGCAGGAAAAAGCAAAAAATTTCAGAATTGCACCTTGCAATGTGGAGATATTACTGTTTGTGCATTTACAATATTCATTGATTTTTGCCATTGAAAAACATGTTTTTCATATACCAGAAATGTTTGAAGCTACTGACTGAATGAAAGGAGCTGGCATCTCACTCTCTTTGAATCTTTATCATGCTAGGATTAACAGGAAAAAGCTAAAAATTTCAGAATTGCACCGTGCAATGTGGAGATATTACTGTTTGTGCATTTACAATATTCATTGATTTTTGCCATTGAAAAACATGTTTTTCATATACCAGAAATGTTTGAAGCTACTGACTGAATGAAAGGAGCTGGCATCTCACTCTCTTTGAATCTTCTTTATCATGCTAGGATTAGCAGGAAAAAGCAAAAAATTTCAGAATTGCACCTTGCAATGTGGAGATATTACTGTTTGTGCATTTACAATATTCATTGATTTTTGCCATTGAAAAACATGTTTTTCATATACCAGAAATGTTTGAAGCTACTGACTGAATGAAAGGAGCTGGCATCTCACTCTCTTTGAATCTTCTTTATCATGCTAGGATTAACAGGAAAAAGCAAAGAATTTCAGAATTGCACCTTGCAATGTGGAGATATTACTGTTTGTGCATTTACAATATTCATTGATTTTTGCCATTGAAAAACATGTTTTTCATATACCAGAAATGTTTGAAGCTACTGACTGAATGAAAGGAGCTGGCATCTCACTCTCTTTGAATCTTCTTTATCATGCTAGGATTAACAGGAAAAAGCTAAAAATTTCAGAATTGCACCGTGCAATGTGGAGATATTACTGTTTGTGCATTTACAATATTCATTGATTTTTGCCATTGAAAAACATGTTTTTCATATACCAGAAATGTTTGAAGCTACTGACTGAATGAAAGGAGCTGGCATCTCACTCTCTTTGAATCTTCTTTATCATGCTAGGATTAGCAGGAAAAAGCAAAAAATTTCAGAATTGCACCTTGCAATGTGGAGATATTACTGTTTGTGCATTTACAATATTCATTGATTTTTGCCATTGAAAAACATGTTTTTCATATACCAGAAATGTTTGAAGCTACTGACTGAATGAAAGGAGCTGGCATCTCACTCTCTTTGAATCTTCTTTATCATGCTAGGATTAACAGGAAAAAGCTAAAAATTTCAGAATTGCACCGTGCAATGTGGAGATATTACTGTTTGTGCATTTACAATATTCATTGATTTTTGCCATTGAAAAACATGTTTTTCATATACCAGAAATGTTTGAAGCTACTGACTGAATGAAAGGAGCTGGCATCTCACTCTCTTTGAATCTTCTTTATCATGCTAAGAGGAGCAGGAAAAAGCAAAAAATTTCAGAATTGCACCTTGCAATGTGGAGAAATTACTGTTTGTGCATTTACAATATTCATTGATTTTTACCATTGAAAAACGTCCAGAAATGATTGAAGCTACTGACTTCATGAAAGTAGCTGGCATCTCACTCTCTTTGAATCTTCTTTATCATGCTAAGAGGAGCAGGAAAAAGCAAAAAATTTCAGACTTGCACCTTGCAATGCGGAGAAATTACTGTTTGTGCATTTACAATATTCATTGATTTTTGCCATTGAAAAACATCATGTTATTCATATACCAGAAATGTTTGAAGCTACTGACTGAATGAAAGGAGCTGGCATCTCACTCTCTTTGAATCTTCTTTATCATGCTAAGAGGAGCAGGAAAAAGCAAAAAATTTCAGAATTGCACCTTGCAATGCGGAGAAATTACTGTTTGTGCATTTACAATATTCATTGATTTTTGCCATTGAAAAACATCATGTTATTCATATACCAGAAATGTTTGAAGCTACTGACTGAATGAAAGGAGCTGGCATCTCACTCTCTTTGAATCTTCTTTATCATGCTAAGAGGAGCAGGAAAAAGCAAAAAATTTCAGAATTGCACCTTGCAATGCGGAGAAATTACTGTTTGTGCTTTTACAATATTCATTGATTTTTGCCATTGAAAAACGTCCAGAAATGATTGAAGCTACTGACTGAATGAAAGGAGCTGGCATCTCACTCTCTTTGAATCTTCTTTATCATGCTAAGAGGAGCAGGAAAAATCAAAAAATTTCAGAATTGCACCTTGCAATGCGGAGAAATTACTGTTTGTGCATTTACAATATTCATTGATTTTTGCCATTGAAAAACATGTTATTCATATACCAGAAATGTTTGAAGCTACTGACTGAATGAAAGGAGCTGGCACCTCACTCTCTTTGAATCTTCTTTATCATGCTAAGAGGAGCGGGAAAAAGCAAAAAATTTCAGAATTGCACCTTGCAATGCGGAGAAATTACTGTTTGTGCATTTACAATATTCATTGATTTTTGCCATTGAAAAACGTCCAGAAATGATTGAAGCTACTGACTGAATGAAAGGAGCTGGCATCTCACTCTCTTTGAATCTTCTTTATCATGCTAAGAGGAGCAGGAAAAAGCAAAAAATTTCAGAATTGCACCTTGCAATGCGGAGAAATTACTGTTTGTGCATTTACAATATTCATTGATTTTTGCCATTGAAAAACGTCCAGAAATGATTGAAGCTACTGACTGAATGAAAGGAGCTGGCATCTCACTCTCTTTGAATCTTCTTTATCATGCTAAGAGGAGCAGGAAAAAGCAAAAAATTTCAGAATTGCACCTTGCAATGCGGAGAAATTACAGTTTGTGCATTTACAATATTCATTGATTTTTGCCATTGAAAAACATCCAGAAATGATTGAAGCTACTGACTGAATGAAAGGAGCTGGCATCTCACTCTCTTTGAATCTTCTTTATCATGCTAAGAGGAGCAGGAAAAAGCAAAAAATTTCAGAATTGCACCTTGCAATGCGGAGAAATTACTGTTTGTGCATTTACAATATTCATTGATTTTTGCCATTGAAAAACATCGTTATTCATATACCAGAAATGTTTGAAGCTACTGACTGAATGAAAGGAGCTGGCATCTCACTCTCTTTGAATCTTCGTTATCATGCTAAGAGGAGCAGGAAAAAGCAAAAAATTTCAGAATTGCACCTTGCAATGTGGAGAAATTACTGTTTGTGCATTTACAATATTCATTGATTTTTACCATTGAAAAACGTCCAGAAATGATTGAAGCTACTGACTGAATGAAAGTAGCTGGCATCTCACTCTCTTTGAATCTTCTTTATCATGCTAAGAGGAGCAGGAAAAAGCAAAAAATTTCAGACTTGCACCTTGCAATGCGGAGAAATTACTGTTTGTGCATTTACAATATTCATTGATTTTTGCCATTGAAAAACGTCCAGAAATGATTGAAGGTACTGACTGAATGAAAGGAGCTGGCATCTCACTCTCTTTGAATCTTCTTTATCATGCTAAGAGGAGCAGGAAAAAGCAAAAAATTTCAGAATTGCACCTTGCAATGCGGAGAAATTACTGTTTGTGCATTTACAATATTCATTGATTTTTGCCACTGAAAAACGTCCAGAAATGATTGAAGCTACTGACTGAATGAAAGGAGCTGGCATCTCACTCTCTTTGAATCTTCTTTATCATGCTAAGAGGAGCAGGAAAAAGCAAAAAATTTCAGAATTGCACCTTGCAATGCGGAGAAATTACAGTTTGTGCATTTACAATATTCATTGATTTTTGCCATTGAAAAACATCCAGAAATGATTGAAGCTACTGACTGAATGAAAGGAGCTGGCATCTCACTCTCTTTGAATCTTCTTTATCATGCTAAGAGGAGCAGGAAAAAGCAAAAAATTTCAGAATTGCACCTTGCAATGCGGAGAAATTACTGTTTGTGCATTTACAATATTCATTGATTTTTGCCATTGAAAAACATCATGTTATTCATATACCAGAAATGTTTGAAGCTACTGACTGAATGAAAGGAGCTGGCATCTCACTCTCTTTGAATCTTCTTTATCATGCTAAGAGGAGCAGGAAAAAGCAAAAAATTTCAGAATTGCACCTTGCAATGTGGAGAAATTACTGTTTGTGCATTTACAATATTCATTGATTTTTACCATTGAAAAACGTCCAGAAATGATTGAAGCTACTGACTGAATGAAAGTATCTGGCATCTCACTCTCTTTGAATCTTCTTTATCATGCTAAGAGGAGCAGGAAAAAGCAAAAAATTTCAGACTTGCACCTTGCAATGCGGAGAAATTACTGTTTGTGCATTTACAATATTCATTGATTTTTGCCATTGAAAAACATCATGTTATTCATATACCAGAAATGTTTGAAGCTACTGACTGAATGAAAGGAGCTGGCATCTCACTCTCTTTGAATCTTCTTTATCATGCTAAGAGGAGCAGGAAAAAGCAAAAAATTTCAGAATTGCACCTTGCAATGCGGAGAAATTACTGTTTGTGCATTTACAATATTCATTGATTTTTGCCATTGAAAAACATCATGTTATTCATATACCAGAAATGTTTGAAGCTACTGACTGAATGAAAGGAGCTGGCATCTCACTCTCTTTGAATCTTCTTTATCATGCTAAGAGGAGCAGGAAAAAGCAAAAAATTTCAGAATTGCACCTTGCAATGCGGAGAAATTACTGTTTGTGCATTTACAATATTCATTGATTTTTGCCATTGAAAAACGTCCAGAAATGATTGAAGCTACTGACTGAATGAAAGGAGCTGGCATCTCACTCTCTTTGAATCTTCTTTATCATGCTAAGAGGAGCAGGAAAAATCAAAAAATTTCAGAATTGCACCTTGCAATGCGGAGAAATTACTGTTTGTGCATTTACAATATTCATTGATTTTTGCCATTGAAAAACATGTTATTCATATACCAGAAATGTTTGAAGCTACTGACTGAATGAAAGGAGCTGGCACCTCACTCTCTTTCAATCTTCTTTATCATGCTAAGAGGAGCGGGAAAAAGCAAAAAATTTCAGAATTGCACCTTGCAATGCGGAGAAATTACTGTTTGTGCATTTACAATATTCATTGATTTTTGCCATTGAAAAACGTCCAGAAATGATTGAAGCTACTGACTGAATGAAAGGAGCTGGCATCTCACTCTCTTTGAATCTTCTTTATCATGCTAAGAGGAGCAGGAAAAAGCAAAAAATTTCAGAATTGCACCTTGCAATGCGGAGAAATTACAGTTTGTGCATTTACAATATTCATTGATTTTTGCCATTGAAAAACATCCAGAAATGATTGAAGCTACTGACTGAATGAAAGGAGCTGGCATCTCACTCTCTTTGAATCTTCTTTATCATGCTAAGAGGAGCAGGAAAAAGCAAAAAATTTCAGAATTGCACCTTGCAATGCGGAGAAATTACTGTTTGTGCATTTACAATATTCATTGATGTTTGCCATTGAAAAACATCATGTTATTCATATACCAGAAATGTTTGAAGCTACTGACTGAATGAAAGGAGCTGGCATCTCACTCTCTTTGAATCTTCTTTATCATGCTAAGAGGAGCAGGAAAAAGCAAAAAATTTCAGAATTGCACCTTGCAATGTGGAGAAATTACTGTTTGTGCATTTACAATATTCATTGATTTTTACCATTGAAAAACGTCCAGAAATGATTGAAGCTACTGACTGAATGAAAGTAGCTGGCATCTCACTCTCTTTGAATCTTCTTTATCATGCTAAGAGGAGCAGGAAAAAGCAAAAAATTTCAGACTTGCACCTTGCAATGCGGAGAAATTACTGTTTGTGCATTTACAATATTCATTGATTTTTGCCATTGAAAAACATCATGTTATTCATATACCAGAAATGTTTGAAGCTACTGACTGAATGAAAGGAGCTGGCATCTCACTCTCTTTGAATCTTCTTTATCATGCTAAGAGGAGCAGGAAAAAGCAAAAAATTTCAGAATTGCACCTTGCAATGCGGAGAAATTACTGTTTGTGCATTTACAATATTCATTGATTTTTGCCATTGAAAAACATCATGTTATTCATATACCAGAAATGTTTGAAGCTACTGACTGAATGAAAGGAGCTGGCATCTCACTCTCTTTGAATCTTCTTTATCATGCTAAGAGGAGCAGGAAAAAGCAAAAAATTTCAGAATTGCACCTTGCAATGCGGAGAAATTACTGTTTGTGCTTTTACAATATTCATTGATTTTTGCCATTGAAAAACGTCCAGAAATGATTGAAGCTACTGACTGAATGAAAGGAGCTGGCATCTCACTCTCTTTGAATCTTCTTTATCATGCTAAGAGGAGCAGGAAAAATCAAAAAATTTCAGAATTGCACCTTGCAATGCGGAGAAATTACTGTTTGTGCATTTACAATATTCATTGATTTTTGCCATTGAAAAACATGTTATTCATATACCAGAAATGTTTGAAGCTACTGACTGAATGAAAGGAGCTGGCACCTCACTCTCTTTGAATCTTCTTTATCATGCTAAGAGGAGCGGGAAAAAGCAAAAAATTTCAGAATTGCACCTTGCAATGCGGAGAAATTACTGTTTGTGCATTTACAATATTCATTGATTTTTGCCATTGAAAAACGTCCAGAAATGATTGAAGCTACTGACTGAATGAAAGGAGCTGGCATCTCACTCTCTTTGAATCTTCTTTATCATGCTAAGAGGAGCAGGAAAAAGCAAAAAATTTCAGAATTGCACCTTGCAATGCGGAGAAATTACTGTTTGTGCATTTACAATATTCATTGATTTTTGCCATTGAAAAATGTCCAGAAATGATTGAAGCTACTGACTGAATGAAAGGAGCTGGCATCTCACTCTCTTTGAATCTTCTTTATCATGCTAAGAGGAGCAGGAAAAAGCAAAAAATTTCAGAATTGCACCTTGCAATGCGGAGAAATTACAGTTTGTGCATTTACAATATTCATTGATTTTTGCCATTGAAAAACATCCAGAAATGATTGAAGCTACTGACTGAATGAAAGGAGCTGGCATCTCACTCTCTTTGAATCTTCTTTATCATGCTAAGAGGAGCAGGAAAAAGCAAAAAATTTCAGAATTGCACCTTGCAATGCGGAGAAATTACTGTTTGTGCATTTACAATATTCATTGATTTTTGCCATTGAAAAACATCGTTATTCATATACCAGAAATGTTTGAAGCTACTGACTGAATGAAAGGAGCTGGCACCTCACTCTCTTTGAATCTTCTTTATCATGCTAAGAGGAGCGGGAAAAAGCAAAAAATTTCAGAATTGCACCTTGCAATGCGGAGAAATTACTGTTTGTGCATTTACAATATTCATTGATTTTTGCCATTGAAAAACGTCCAGAAATGATTGAAGCTACTGACTGAATGAAAGTAGCTGGCATCTCACTCTCTTTGAATCTTCTTTATCATGCTAAGAGGAGCAGGAAAAAGCAAAAAATTTCAGACTTGCACCTTGCAATGCGGAGAAATTACTGTTTGTGCATTTACAATATTCATTGATTTTTGCCATTGAAAAACGTCCAGAAATGATTGAAGGTACTGACTGAATGAAAGGAGCTGGCATCTCACTCTCTTTGAATCTTCTTTATCATGCTAAGAGGAGCAGGAAAAAGCAAAAAATTTCAGAATTGCACCTTGCAATGCGGAGAAATTACTGTTTGTGCATTTACAATATTCATTGATTTTTGCCACTGAAAAACGTCCAGAAATGATTGAAGCTACTGACTGAATGAAAGGAGCTGGCATCTCACTCTCTTTGAATCTTCTTTATCATGCTAAGAGGAGCAGGAAAAAGCAAAAAATTTCAGAATTGCACCTTGCAATGCGGAGAAATTACAGTTTGTGCATTTACAATATTCATTGATTTTTGCCATTGAAAAACATCCAGAAATGATTGAAGCTACTGACTGAATGAAAGGAGCTGGCATCTCACTCTCTTTGAATCTTCTTTATCATGCTAAGAGGAGCAGGAAAAAGCAAAAAATTTCAGAATTGCACCTTGCAATGCGGAGAAATTACTGTTTGTGCATTTACAATATTCATTGATTTTTGCCATTGAAAAACATGTTATTCATATACCAGAAATGTTTGAAGCTACTGACTGAATGAAAGGAGCTGGCACCTCACTCTCTTTCAATCTTCTTTATCATGCTAAGAGGAGCGGGAAAAAGCAAAAAATTTCAGAATTGCACCTTGCAATGCGGAGAAATTACTGTTTGTGCATTTACAATATTCATTGATTTTTGCCATTGAAAAACGTCCAGAAATGATTGAAGGTACTGACTAAATGAAAGGAGCTGTCATCTCACTCTCTTTGAATCTTCTTTATCATGCTAAGAGGAGCAGGAAAAAGCAAAAAATTTCAGAATTGCACCTTGCAATGCGGAGAAATTACTGTTTGTGCATTTACAATATTCATTGATTTTTGCCATTGAAAAACGTCCAGAAATGATTGAAGCTACTGACTGAATGAAAGGAGCTGGCATCTCACTCTCTTTGAATCTTCTTTATCATGCTAAGAGGAGCAGGAAAAAGCAAAAAATTTCAGAATTGCACCTTGCAATGCGGAGAAATTACAGTTTGTGCATTTACAATATTCATTGATTTTTGCCATTGAAAAACATCCAGAAATGATTGAAGCTACTGACTGAATGAAAGGAGCTGGCATCTCACTCTCTTTGAATCTTCTTTATCATGCTAAGAGGAGCAGGAAAAAGCAAAAAATTTCAGAATTGCACCTTGCAATGCGGAGAAATTACTGTTTGTGCATTTACAATATTCATTGATTTTTGCCATTGAAAAACATCATGTTATTCATATACCAGAAATGTTTGAAGCTACTGACTGAATGAAAGGAGCTGGCATCTCACTCTCTTTGAATCTTCGTTATCATGCTAAGAGGAGCAGGAAAAAGCAAAAAATTTCAGAATTGCACCTTGCAATGTGGAGAAATTACTGTTTGTGCATTTACAATATTCATTGATTTTTACCATTGAAAAACGTCCAGAAATGATTGAAGCTACTGACTGAATGAAAGTAGCTGGCATCTCACTCTCTTTGAATCTTCTTTATCATGCTAAGAGGAGCAGGAAAAAGCAAAAAATTTCAGACTTGCACCTTGCAATGCGGAGAAATTACTGTTTGTGCATTTACAATATTCATTGATTTTTGCCATTGAAAAACATCATGTTATTCATATACCAGAAATGTTTGAAGCTACTGACTGAATGAAAGGAGCTGGCATCTCACTCTCTTTGAATCTTCTTTATCATGCTAAGAGGAGCAGGAAAAAGCAAAAAATTTCAGAATTGCACCTTGCAATGCGGAGAAATTACTGTTTGTGCATTTACAATATTTATTGATTTTTGCCATTGAAAAACATCATGTTATTCATATACCAGAAATGTTTGAAGCTACTGACTGAATGAAAGGAGCTGGCATCTCACTCTCTTTGAATCTTCTTTATCATGCTAAGAGGAGCAGGAAAAAGCAAAAAATTTCAGAATTGCACCTTGCAATGCGGAGAAATTACTGTTTGTGCTTTTACAATATTCATTGATTTTTGCCATTGAAAAACGTCCAGAAATGATTGAAGCTACTGACTGAATGAAAGGAGCTGGCATCTCACTCTCTTTGAATCTTCTTTATCATGCTAAGAGGAGCAGGAAAAATCAAAAAATTTCAGAATTGCACCTTGCAATGCGGAGAAATTACTGTTTGTGCATTTACAATATTCATTGATTTTTGCCATTGAAAAACATGTTATTCATATACCAGAAATGTTTGAAGCTACTGACTGAATGAAAGGAGCTGGCACCTCACTCTCTTTGAATCTTCTTTATCATGCTAAGAGGAGCGGGAAAAAGCAAAAAATTTCAGAATTGCACCTTGCAATGCGGAGAAATTACTGTTTGTGCATTTACAATATTCATTGATTTTTGCCATTGAAAAACGTCCAGAAATGATTGAAGCTACTGACTGAATGAAAGGAGCTGGCATCTCACTCTCTTTGAATCTTCTTTATCATGCTAAGAGGAGCAGGAAAAAGCAAAAAATTTCAGAATTGCACCTTGCAATGCGGAGAAATTACTGTTTGTGCATTTACAATATTCATTGATTTTTGCCATTGAAAAACGTCCAGAAATGATTGAAGCTACTGACTGAATGAAAGGAGCTGGCATCTCACTCTCTTTGAATCTTCTTTATCATGCTAAGAGGAGCAGGAAAAAGCAAAAAATTTCAGAATTGCACCTTGCAATGCGGAGAAATTACAGTTTGTGCATTTACAATATTCATTGATTTTTGCCATTGAAAAACATCCAGAAATGATTGAAGCTACTGACTGAATGAAAGGAGCTGGCATCTCACTCTCTTTGAATCTTCTTTATCATGCTAAGAGGAGCAGGAAAAAGCAAAAAATTTCAGAATTGCACCTTGCAATGCGGAGAAATTACTGTTTGTGCATTTACAATATTCATTGATTTTTGCCATTGAAAAACATCGTTATTCATATACCAGAAATGTTTGAAGCTACTGACTGAATGAAAGGAGCTGGCATCTCACTCTCTTTGAATCTTCGTTATCATGCTAAGAGGAGCAGGAAAAAGCAAAAAATTTCAGAATTGCACCTTGCAATGTGGAGAAATTACTGTTTGTGCATTTACAATATTCATTGATTTTTACCATTGAAAAACGTCCAGAAATGATTGAAGCTACTGACTGAATGAAAGTAGCTGGCATCTCACTCTCTTTGAATCTTCTTTATCATGCTAAGAGGAGCAGGAAAAAGCAAAAAATTTCAGACTTGCACCTTGCAATGCGGAGAAATTACTGTTTGTGCATTTACAATATTCATTGATTTTTGCCATTGAAAAACGTCCAGAAATGATTGAAGGTACTGACTGAATGAAAGGAGCTGGCATCTCACTCTCTTTGAATCTTCTTTATCATGCTAAGAGGAGCAGGAAAAAGCAAAAAATTTCAGAATTGCACCTTGCAATGCGGAGAAATTACTGTTTGTGCATTTACAATATTCATTGATTTTTGCCACTGAAAAACGTCCAGAAATGATTGAAGCTACTGACTGAATGAAAGGAGCTGGCATCTCACTCTCTTTGAATCTTCTTTATCATGCTAAGAGGAGCAGGAAAAAGCAAAAAATTTCAGAATTGCACCTTGCAATGCGGAGAAATTACAGTTTGTGCATTTACAATATTCATTGATTTTTGCCATTGAAAAACATCCAGAAATGATTGAAGCTACTGACTGAATGACAGGAGCTGGCATCTCACTCTCTTTGAATCTTCTTTATCATGCTAAGAGGAGCAGGAAAAAGCAAAAAATTTCAGAATTGCACCTTGCAATGCGGAGAAATTACTGTTTGTGCATTTACAATATTCATTGATTTTTGCCATTGAAAAACATCATGTTATTCATATACCAGAAATGTTTGAAGCTACTGACTGAATGAAAGGAGCTGGCATCTCACTCTCTTTGAATCTTCTTTATCATGCTAAGAGGAGCAGGAAAAAGCAAAAAATTTCAGAATTGCACCTTGCAATGTGGAGAAATTACTGTTTGTGCATTTACAATATTCATTGATTTTTACCATTGAAAAACGTCCAGAAATGATTGAAGCTACTGACTGAATGAAAGTAGCTGGCATCTCACTCTCTTTGAATCTTCTTTATCATGCTAAGAGGAGCAGGAAAAAGCAAAAAATTTCAGACTTGCACCTTGCAATGCGGAGAAATTACTGTTTGTGCATTTACAATATTCATTGATTTTTGCCATTGAAAAACATCATGTTATTCATATACCAGAAATGTTTGAAGCTACTGACTGAATGAAAGGAGCTGGCATCTCACTCTCTTTGAATCTTCTTTATCATGCTAAGAGGAGCAGGAAAAAGCAAAAAATTTCAGAATTGCACCTTGCAATGCGGAGAAATTACTGTTTGTGCATTTACAATATTCATTGATTTTTGCCATTGAAAAACATCATGTTATTCATATACCAGAAATGTTTGAAGCTACTGACTGAATGAAAGGAGCTGGCATCTCACTCTCTTTGAATCTTCTTTATCATGCTAAGAGGAGCAGGAAAAAGCAAAAAATTTCAGAATTGCACCTTGCAATGCGGAGAAATTACTGTTTGTGCATTTACAATATTCATTGATTTTTGCCATTGAAAAACGTCCAGAAATGATTGAAGCTACTGACTGAATGAAAGGAGCTGGCATCTCACTCTCTTTGAATCTTCTTTATCATGCTAAGAGGAGCAGGAAAAATCAAAAAATTTCAGAATTGCACCTTGCAATGCGGAGAAATTACTGTTTGTGCATTTACAATATTCATTGATTTTTGCCATTGAAAAACATGTTATTCATATACCAGAAATGTTTGAAGCTACTGACTGAATGAAAGGAGCTGGCACCTCACTCTCTTTCAATATTCTTTATCATGCTAAGAGGAGCGGGAAAAAGCAAAAAATTTCAGAATTGCACCTTGCAATGCGGAGAAATTACTGTTTGTGCATTTACAATATTCATTGATTTTTGCCATTGAAAAACGTCCAGAAATGATTGAAGGTACTGACTAAATGAAAGGAGCTGTCATCTCACTCTCTTTGAATCTTCTTTATCATGCTAAGAGGAGCAGGAAAAAGCAAAAAATTTCAGAATTGCACCTTGCAATGCGGAGAAATTACTGTTTGTGCATTTACAATATTCATTGATTTTTGCCATTGAAAAACGTCCAGAAATGATTGAAGCTACTGACTGAATGAAAGGAGCTGGCATCTCACTCTCTTTGAATCTTCTTTATCATGCTAAGAGGAGCAGGAAAAAGCAAAAAATTTCAGAATTGCACCTTGCAATGCGGAGAAATTACAGTTTGTGCATTTACAATATTCATTGATTTTTGCCATTGAAAAACATCCAGAAATGATTGAAGCTACTGACTGAATGAAAGGAGCTGGCATCTCACTCTCTTTGAATCTTCTTTATCATGCTAAGAGGAGCAGGAAAAAGCAAAAAATTTCAGAATTGCACCTTGCAATGCGGAGAAATTACTGTTTGTGCATTTACAATATTCATTGATTTTTGCCATTGAAAAACATCATGTTATTCATATACCAGAAATGTTTGAAGCTACTGACTGAATGAAAGGAGCTGGCATCTCACTCTCTTTGAATCTTCGTTATCATGCTAAGAGGAGCAGGAAAAAGCAAAAAATTTCAGAATTGCACCTTGCAATGTGGAGAAATTACTGTTTGTGCATTTACAATATTCATTGATTTTTACCATTGAAAAACGTCCAGAAATGATTGAAGCTACTGACTGAATGAAAGTAGCTGGCATCTCACTCTCTTTGAATCTTCTTTATCATGCTAAGAGGAGCAGGAAAAAGCAAAAAATTTCAGACTTGCACCTTGCAATGCGGAGAAATTACTGTTTGTGCATTTACAATATTCATTGATTTTTGCCATTGAAAAACGTCCAGAAATGATTGAAGGTACTGACTGAATGAAAGGAGCTGGCATCTCACTCTCTTTGAATCTTCTTTATCATGCTAAGAGGAGCAGGAAAAAGCAAAAAATTTCAGAATTGCACCTTGCAATGCGGAGAAATTACTGTTTGTGCATTTACAATATTCATTGATTTTTGCCACTGAAAAACGTCCAGAAATGATTGAAGCTACTGACTGAATGAAAGGAGCTGGCATCTCACTCTCTTTGAATCTTCTTTATCATGCTAAGAGGAGCAGGAAAAAGCAAAAAATTTCAGAATTGCACCTTGCAATGCGGAGAAATTACTGTTTGTGCATTTACAATATTCATTGATGTTTGCCATTGAAAAACATCATGTTATTCATATACCAGAAATGTTTGAAGCTACTGACTGAATGAAAGGAGCTGGCATCTCACTCTCTTTGAATCTTCTTTATCATGCTAAGAGGAGCAGGAAAAAGCAAAAAATTTCAGAATTGCACCTTGCAATGCGGAGAAATTACTGTTTGTGCATTTACAATATTCATTGATGTTTGCCATTGAAAAACATCATGTTATTCATATACCAGAAATGTTTGAAGCTACTGACTGAATGAAAGGAGCTGGCATCTCACTCTCTTTGAATCTTCTTTATCATGCTAAGAGGAGCAGGAAAAAGCAAAAAATTTCAGAATTGCACCTTGCAATGTGGAGAAATTACTGTTTGTGCATTTACAATATTCATTGATTTTTACCATTGAAAAACGTCCAGAAATGATTGAAGCTACTGACTGAATGAAAGTAGCTGGCATCTCACTCTCTTTGAATCTTCTTTATCATGCTAAGAGGAGCAGGAAAAAGCAAAAAATTTCAGACTTGCACCTTGCAATGCGGAGAAATTACTGTTTGTGCATTTACAATATTCATTGATTTTTGCCATTGAAAAACATCATGTTATTCATATACCAGAAATGTTTGAAGCTACTGACTGAATGAAAGGAGCTGGCATCTCACTCTCTTTGAATCTTCTTTATCATGCTAAGAGGAGCAGGAAAAAGCAAAAAATTTCAGAATTGCACCTTGCAATGCGGAGAAATTACTGTTTGTGCATTTACAATATTCATTGATTTTTGCCATTGAAAAACATCATGTTATTCATATACCAGAAATGTTTGAAGCTACTGACTGAATGAAAGGAGCTGGCATCTCACTCTCTTTGAATCTTCTTTATCATGCTAAGAGGAGCAGGAAAAAGCAAAAAATTTCAGAATTGCACCTTGCAATGCGGAGAAATTACTGTTTGTGCATTTACAATATTCATTGATTTTTGCCATTGAAAAACGTCCAGAAATGATTGAAGCTACTGACTGAATGAAAGGAGCTGGCATCTCACTCTCTTTGAATCTTCTTTATCATGCTAAGAGGAGCAGGAAAAATCAAAAAATTTCAGAATTGCACCTTGCAATGCGGAGAAATTACTGTTTGTGCATTTACAATATTCATTGATTTTTGCCATTGAAAAACATGTTATTCATATACCAGAAATGTTTGAAGCTACTGACTGAATGAAAGGAGCTGGCACCTCACTCTCTTTCAATCTTCTTTATCATGCTAAGAGGAGCGGGAAAAAGCAAAAAATTTCAGAATTGCACCTTGCAATGCGGAGAAATTACTGTTTGTGCATTTACAATATTCATTGATTTTTGCCATTGAAAAACGTCCAGAAATGATTGAAGGTACTGACTAAATGAAAGGAGCTGTCATCTCACTCTCTTTGAATCTTCTTTATCATGCTAAGAGGAGCAGGAAAAAGCAAAAAATTTCAGAATTGCACCTTGCAATGCGGAGAAATTACTGTTTGTGCATTTACAATATTCATTGATTTTTGCCATTGAAAAACGTCCAGAAATGATTGAAGGTACTGACTAAATGAAAGGAGCTGTCATCTCACTCTCTTTGAATCTTCTTTATCATGCTAAGAGGAGCAGGAAAAAGCAAAAAATTTCAGACTTGCACCTTGCAATGCGGAGAAATTACTGTTTGTGCATTTACAATATTCATTGATTTTTGCCATTGAAAAACATCATGTTATTCATATACCAGAAATGTTTGAAGCTACTGACTGAATGAAAGGAGCTGGCATCTCACTCTCTTTGAATCTTCTTTATCATGCTAAGAGGAGCAGGAAAAAGCAAAAAATTTCAGAATTGCACCTTGCAATGCGGAGAAATTACTGTTTGTGCATTTACAATATTCATTGATTTTTGCCATTGAAAAACGTCCAGAAATGATTGAAGCTACTGACTGAATGAAAGGAGCTGGCATCTCACTCTCTTTGAATCTTCTTTATCATGCTAAGAGGAGCAGGAAAAAGCAAAAAATTTCAGAATTGCACCTTGCAATGCGGAGAAATTACTGTTTGTGCATTTACAATATTCATTGATTTTTGCCATTGAAAAACATCATGTTATTCATATACCAGAAATGTTTGAAGCTACTGACTGAATGAAAGGAGCTGACATCTCACTCTCTTTGAATCTTTATCATGCTAAGAGGAGCAGGAAAAAGCAAAAAATTTCAGAATTGCACCTTGCAATGCGGAGAAATTACTGTTTGTGCATTTACAATATTCATTGATTTTTGCCATTGAAAAACGTCCAGAAATGATTGAAGCTACTGACTGAATGAAAGGAGCTGGCATCTCACTCTCTTTGAATCTTCTTTATCATGCTAAGAGGAGCAGGAAAAAGCAAAAAATTTCAGAATTGCACCTTGCAATGCGGAGAAATTACTGTTTGTGCATTTACAATATTCATTGATTTTTGCCATTGAAAAACATCATGTTATTCATATACCAGAAATGTTTGAAGCTACTGACTGAATGAAAGGAGCTGGCATCTCACTCTCTTTGAATCTTCTTTATCATGCTAAGAGGAGCAGGAAAAAGCAAAAAATTTCAGAATTGCACCTTGCAATGTGGAGAAATTACTGTTTGTGCATTTACAATATTCATTGATTTTTACCATTGAAAAACGTCCAGAAATGATTGAAGCTACTGACTGAATGAAAGTAGCTGGCATCTCACTCTCTTTGAATCTTCTTTATCATGCTAAGAGGAGCAGGAAAAAGCAAAAAATTTCAGACTTGCACCTTGCAATGCGGAGAAGTTACTGTTTGTGCATTTACAATATTCATTGATTTTTGCCATTGAAAAACATCATGTTATTCATATACCAGAAATGTTTGAAGCTACTGACTGAATGAAAGGAGCTGGCATCTCACTCTCTTTGAATCTTCTTTATCATGCTAAGAGGAGCAGGAAAAAGCAAAAAATTTCAGAATTGCACCTTGCAATGTGGAGAAATTACTGTTTGTGCATTTACAATATTCATTGATTTTTACCATTGAAAAACGTCCAGAAATGATTGAAGCTACTGACTGAATGAAAGTAGCTGGCATCTCACTCTCTTTGAATCTTCTTTATCATGCTAAGAGGAGCAGGAAAAAGCAAAAAATTTCAGACTTGCACCTTGCAATGCGGAGAAATTACTGTTTGTGCATTTACAATATTCATTGATTTTTGCCATTGAAAAACATCATGTTATTCATATACCAGAAATGTTTGAAGCTACTGACTGAATCAAAGGAGCTGGCATCTCACTCTCTTTGAATCTTCTTTATCATGCTAAGAGGAGCAGGAAAAAGCAAAAAATTTCAGAATTGCACCTTGCAATGCGGAGAAATTACTGTTTGTGCATTTACAATATTCATTGATTTTTGCCATTGAAAAACGTCCAGAAATGATTGAAGCTACTGACTGAATGAAAGGATCTGGCATCTCACTCTCTTTGAATCTTCTTTATCATGCTAAGAGGAGCAGGAAAAAGCAAAAAATTTCAGAATTGCACCTTGCAATGCGGAGAAATTACTGTTTGTGCATTTACAATATTCATTGATTTTTGCCATTGAAAAACGTCCAGAAATGATTGAAGCTACTGATTGAATGAAAGGAGCTGGCATCTCACTCTCTTTGAATCTTCTTTATCATGCTAAGAGGAGCAGGAAAAAGCAAAAAATTTCAGAATTGCACCTTGCAATGCGGAGAAATTACTGTTTGTGCATTTACAATATTCATTGATTTTTGCCATTGAAAAACATGTTATTCATATACCAGAAATGTTTGAAGCTACTGACTGAATGAAAGGAGCTGGCACCTCACTCTCTTTGAATCTTCTTTATCATGCTAAGAGGAGCAGGAAAAAGCAAAAAATTTCAGAATTGCACCTTGCAATGCGGAGAAATTACTGTTTGTGCATTTACAATATTCATTGATTTTTGCCATTGAAAAACATCATGTTATTCATATACCAGAAATGTTTGAAGCTACTGACTGAATGAAAGGAGTTGGCATCTCACTCTCTTTGAATCTTCTTTATCATGCTAAGAGGAGCAGGAAAAAGCAAAAAATTTCAGAATTGCACCTTGCAATGCGGAGAAATTACTGTTTGTGCATTTACAATATTCATTGATTTTTGCCATTGAAAAACATCATGTTATTCATATACCAGAAATGTTTGAAGCTACTGACTGAATGAAAGGAGCTGGCATCTCACTCTCTTTGAATCTTCTTTATCATGCTAAGAGGAGCAGGAAAAAGCAAAAAATTTTAGAATTGCACATTGCAATGTGGAGAAATTACTGTTTGTGCATTTACAATATTCATTGATTTTTACCATTGAAAAACGTCCAGAAATGATTGAAGCTACTGACTGAATGAAAGTAGCTGGCATCTCACTCTCTTTGAATCTTCTTTATCATGCTAAGAGGAGCAGGAAAAAGCAAAAAATTTCAGACTTGCACCTTGCAATGCGGAGAAATTACTGTTTGTGCATTTACAATATTCATTGATTTTTGCCATTGAAAAACATCATGTTATTCATATTCCAGAAATGTTTGAAGCTACTGACTGAATGAAAGGAGCTGGCATCTCACTCTCTTTGAATCTTCTTTATCATGCTAAGAGGAGCAGGAAAAAGCAAAAAATTTCAGAATTGCACCTTGCAATGCGGAGAAATTACTGTTTGTGCATTTACAATATTCATTGATTTTTGCCATTGAAAAACGTCCAGAAATGATTGAAGCTACTGACTGAATGAAAGGAGCTGGCATCTCACTCTCTTTGAATCTTCTTTATCATGCTAAGAGGAGCAGGAAAAAGCAAAAAATTTCAGAATTGCACCTTGCAATGCGGAGAAATTACTGTTTGTGCATTTACAATATTCATTGATTTTTGCCATTGAAAAACATCATGTTATTCATATACCAGAAATGTTTGAAGCTACTGACTGAATGAAAGGAGCTGACATCTCACTCTCTTTGAATCTTCTTTATCATGCTAAGAGGAGCAGGAAAAAGCAAAAAATTTCAGAATTGCACCTTGCAATGCGGAGAAATTACTGTTTGTGCATTTACAATATTCATTGATTTTTGCCATTGAAAAACGTCCAGAAATGATTGAAGCTACTGACTGAATGAAAGGAGCTGGCATCTCACTCTCTTTGAATCTTCTTTATCATGCTAAGAGGAGCAGGAAAAAGCAAAAAATTTCAGAATTGCACCTTGCAATGCGGAGAAATTACTGTTTGTGCATTTACAATATTCATTGATTTTTGCCATTGAAAAACATCATGTTATTCATATACCAGAAATGTTTGAAGCTACTGACTGAATGAAAGGAGCTGGCATCTCACTCTCTTTGAATCTTCTTTATCATGCTAAGAGGAGCAGGAAAAAGCAAAAAATTTCAGAATTGCACCTTGCAATGTGGAGAAATTACTGTTTGTGCATTTACAATATTCATTGATTTTTGCCATTGAAAAACATCATGTTATTCATATACCAGAAATGTTTGAAGCTACTGACTGAATGAAAGGAGCTGGCATCTCACTCTCTTTGAATCTTCTTTATCATGCTAAGAGGAGCAGGAAAAAGCAAAAAATTTCAGAATTGCACCTTGCAATGTGGAGAAATTACTGTTTGTGCATTTACAATATTCATTGATTTTTACCATTGAAAAACGTCCAGAAATGATTGAAGCTACTGACTGAATGAAAGTAGCTGGCATCTCACTCTCTTTGAATCTTCTTTATCATGCTAAGAGGAGCAGGAAAAAGCAAAAAAATTTCAGACTTGCACCTTGCAATGCGGAGAAATTACTGTTTGTGCATTTACAATATTCATTGATTTTTGCCATTGAAAAACATCATGTTATTCATATACCAGAAATGTTTGAAGCTACTGACTGAATGAATGGAGCTGGCATCTCACTCTCTTTGAATCTTCTTTATCATGCTAAGAGGAGCAGGAAAAAGCAAAAAATTTCAGAATTGCACCTTGCAATGCGGAGAAATTACTGTTTGTGCATTTACAATATTCATTGATTTTTGCCATTGAAAAACATCCAGAAATGATTGAAGCTACTGACTGAATGAAAGGAGCTGGCATCTCACTCTCTTTGAATCTTCTTTATCATGCTAAGAGGAGCAGGAAAAAGCAAAAAATTTCAGAATTGCACCTTGCAATGCGGAGAAATTACTGTTTGTGCATTTACAATATTCATTGATTTTTGCCATTGAAAAACATCCAGAAATGATTGAAGCTACTGACTGAATGAAAGGAGCTGGCATCTCACTCTTTTTGAATCTTCTTTATCATGCTAAGAGGAGCAGGAAAAAGCAAAAAATTTCAGAATTGCACCTTGCAATGCGGAGAAATTACTGTTTGTGCATTTACAATATTCATTGATTTTTGCCATTGAAAAACATCATGTTATTCATATACCAGAAATGTTTGAAGCTACTGACTGAATGAAAGGAGCTGGCATCTCACTCTCTTTGAATCTTCTTTATCATGCTAAGAGGAGCAGGAAAAAGCAAAAAATTTCAGAATTGCACCTTGCAATGCGGAGAAATTACTGTTTGTGCATTTACAATATTCATTGATTTTTGCCATTGAAAAACATCATGTTATTCATATACCAGAAATGTTTGAAGCTACTGACTGAATGAAAGGAGCTGGCATCTCACTCTCTTTGAATCTTCTTTATCATGCTAAGAGGAGCAGGAAAAAGCAAAAAATTTCAGAATTGCACCTTGCAATGTGGAGAAATTACTGTTTGTGCATTTACAATATTCATTGATTTTTACCATTGAAAAACGTCCAGAAATGATTGAAGCTACTGACTGCATGAAAGTAACTGGCATCTCACTCTCTTTGAATCTTCTTTATCATGCTAAGAGGAGCAGGAAAAAGCAAAAAATTTCAGACTTGCACCTTGCAATGCGGAGAAATTACTGTTTGTGCATTTACAATATTCATTGATTTTTGCCATTGAAAAACATCATGTTATTCATATACCAGAAATGTTTGAAGCTACTGACTGAATGAAAGGAGCTGGCATCTCACTCTCTTTGAATCTTCTTTATCATGCTAAGAGGAGCAGGAAAAAGCAAAAAATTTCAGAATTGCACCTTGCAATGCGGAGAAATTACTGTTTGTGCATTTACAATATTCATTGATTTTTGCCATTGAAAAACGTCCAGAAATGATTGAAGCTACTGACTGAATGAAAGGAGCTGGCATCTCACTCTCTTTGAATCTTCTTTATCATGCTAAGAGGAGCAGGAAAAAGCAAAAAATTTCAGACTTGCACCTTGCAATGCGGTGAAATTACTGTTTGTGCATTTACAATATTCATTGATTTTTGCCATTGAAAAACATGTTTTTCATATACCAGAAATGTTTGAAGCTACTGACTGAATGAAAGGAGCTGGCATCTCACTCTCTTTGAATCTTCTTTATCATGCTAGGATTAACAGGAAAAAGCAAAAAATTTCAGAATTGCACCTTGCAATGTGGAGATATTACTGTTTGTGCATTTACAATATTCATTGATTTTTGCCATTGAAAAACATGTTTTTCATATACCAGAAATGTTTGAAGCTACTGACTGAATGAAAGGAGCTGGCATCTCACTCTCTTTGAATCTTCTTTATCATGCTAGGATTAACAGGAAAAAGCTAAAAATTTCAGAATTGCACCGTGCAATGTGGAGATATTACTGTTTGTGCATTTACAATATTCATTGATTTTTGCCATTGAAAAACATGTTTTTCATATACCAGAAATGTTTGAAGCTACTGACTGAATGAAAGGAGCTGGCATCTCACGCTCTTTGAATCTTCTTTATCATGCTAGGATTAGCAGGAAAAAGCAAAAAATTTCAGAATTGCACCTTGCAATGTGGAGATATTACTGTTTGTGCATTTACAATATTCATTGATTTTTGCCATTGAAAAACATGTTTTTCATATACCAGAAATGTTTGAAGCTACTGACTGAATGAAAGGAGCTGGCATCTCACTCTCTTTGAATCTTCTTTATCATGCTAGGATTAACAGGAAAAAGCAAAAAATTTCAGAATTGCACCTTGCAATGTGGAGATATTACTGTTTGTGCATTTACAATATTCATTGATTTTTGCCATTGAAAAACATGTTTTTCATATACCAGAAATGTTTGAAGCTACTGACTGAATGAAAGGAGCTGGCATCTCACTCTCTTTGAATCTTCTTTATCATGCTAGGATTAACAGGAAAAAGCTAAAAATTTCAGAATTGCACCGTGCAATGTGGAGATATTACTGTTTGTGCATTTACAATATTCATTGATTTTTGCCATTGAAAAACATGTTTTTCATATACCAGAAATGTTTGAAGCTACTGACTGAATGAAAGGAGCTGGCATCTCACGCTCTTTGAATCTTCTTTATCATGCTAGGATTAGCAGGAAAAAGCAAAAAATTTCAGAATTGCACCTTGCAATGTGGAGATATTACTGTTTGTGCATTTACAATATTCATTGATTTTTGCCATTGAAAAACATGTTTTTCATATACCAGAAATGTTTGAAGCTACTGACTGAATGAAAGGAGCTGGCATCTCACTCTCTTTGAATCTTCTTTATCATGCTAGGATTAACAGGAAAAAGCAAAAAATTTCAGAATTGCACCTTGCAATGTGGAGATATTACTGTTTGTGCATTTACAATATTCATTGATTTTTGCCATTGAAAAACATGTTTTTCATATACCAGAAATGTTTGAAGCTACTGACTGAATGAAAGGAGCTGGCATCTCACTCTCTTTGAATCTTCTTTATCATGCTAGGATTAACAGGAAAAAGCTAAAAATTTCAGAATTGCACCGTGCAATGTGGAGATATTACTGTTTGTGCATTTACAATATTCATTGATTTTTGCCATTGAAAAACATGTTTTTCATATACCAGAAATGTTTGAAGCTACTGACTGAATGAAAGGAGCTGGCATCTCACTCTCTTTGAATCTTCTTTATCATGCTAGGATTAGCAGGAAAAAGCAAAAAATTTCAGAATTGCACCTTGCAATGTGGAGATATTACTGTTTGTGCATTTACAATATTCATTGATTTTTGCCATTGAAAAACATGTTTTTCATATACCAGAAATGTTTGAAGCTACTGACTGAATGAAAGGAGCTGGCATCTCACTCTCTTTGAATCTTCTTTATCATGCTAGGATTAACAGGAAAAAGCTAAAAATTTCAGAATTGCACCGTGCAATGTGGAGATATTACTGTTTGTGCATTTACAATATTCATTGATTTTTGCCATTGAAAAACATGTTTTTCATATACCAGAAATGTTTGAAGCTACTGACTGAATGAAAGGAGCTGGCATCTCACTCTCTTTGAATCTTCTTTATCATGCTAGGATTAGCAGGAAAAAGCAAAAAATTTCAGAATTGCACCTTGCAATGTGGAGATATTACTGTTTGTGCATTTACAATATTCATTGATTTTTGCCATTGAAAAACATGTTTTTTATATACCAGAAATGTTTGAAGCTACTGACTGAATGAAAGGAGCTGGCATCTCACTCTCTTTGAATCTTCTTTATCATGCTAGGATTAACAGGAAAAAGCAAAAAATTTCAGAATTGCACCTTGCAATGTGGAGATATTACTGTTTGTGCATTTACAATATTCATTGATTTTTGCCATTGAAAAACATGTTTTTCATATACCAGAAATGTTTGAAGCTACTGACTGAATGAAAGGAGCTGGCATCTCACTCTCTTTGAATCTTCTTTATCATGCTAGGATTAGCAGGAAAAAGCAAAAAATTCAGAATTGCACCTTGCAATGTGGAGATATTACTGTTTGTGCATTTACAATATTCATTGATTTTTGCCATTGAAAAACATGTTTTTCATATACCAGAAATGTTTGAAGCTACTGACTGAATGAAAGGAGCTGGCATCTCACTCTCTTTGAATCTTCTTTATCATGCTAGGATTAACAGGAAAAAGCTAAAAATTTCAGAATTGCACCGTGCAATGTGGAGATATTACTGTTTGTGCATTTACAATATTCATTGATTTTTGCCATTGAAAAACATGTTTTTCATATACCAGAAATGTTTGAAGCTACTGACTGAATGAAAGGAGCTGGCATCTCACTCTCTTTGAATCTTCTTTATCATGCTAGGATTAGCAGGAAAAAGCAAAAAATTTCAGAATTGCACCTTGCAATGTGGAGATATTACTGTTTGTGCATTTACAATATTCATTGATTTTTGCCATTGAAAAACATGTTTTTCATATACCAGAAATGTTTGAAGCTACTGACTGAATGAAAGGAGCTGGCATCTCACTCTCTTTGAATCTTCTTTATCATGCTAGGATTAACAGGAAAAAGCTAAAAATTTCAGAATTGCACCGTGCAATGTTGAGATATTACTGTTTGTGCATTTACAATATTCATTGATTTTTGCCATTGAAAAACATGTTTTTCATATACCAGAAATGTTTGAAGCTACTGACTGAATGAAAGGAGCTGGCATCTCACTCTCTTTGAATCTTCTTTATCATGCTAGGATTAGCAGGAAAAAGCAAAAAATTTCAGAATTGCACCTTGCAATGTGGAGATATTACTGTTTGTGCATTTACAATATTCATTGATTTTTGCCATTGAAAAACATGTTTTTCATATACCAGAAATGTTTGAAGCTACTGACTGAATGAAAGGAGCTGGCATCTCACTCTCTTTGAATCTTCTTTATCATGCTAGGATTAACAGGAAAAAGCTAAAAATTTCAGAATTGCACCGTGCAATGTGGAGATATTACTGTTTGTGCATTTACAATATTCATTGATTTTTGCCATTGAAAAACATGTTTTTCATATACCAGAAATGTTTGAAGCTACTGACTGAATGAAAGGAGCTGGCATCTCACTCTCTTTGAATCTTCTTTATCATGCTAGGATTAGCAGGAAAAAGCAAAACATTTCAGAATTGCACCTTGCAATGTGGAGATATTACTGTTTGTGCATTTACAATATTCATTGATTTTTGCCATTGAAAAACATGTTTTTCATATACCAGAAATGTTTGAAGCTACTGACTGAATGAAAGGAGCTGGCATCTCACTCTCTTTGAATCTTCTTTATCATGCTAGGATTAACAGGAAAAAGCAAAAAATTTCAGAATTGCACCTTGCAATGTGGAGATATTACTGTTTGTGCATTTACAATATTCATTGATTTTTGCCATTGAAAAACATGTTTTTCATATACCAGAAATGTTTGAAGCTACTGACTGAATGAAAGGAGCTGGCATCTCACTCTCTTTGAATCTTCTTTATCATGCTAGGATTAGCAGGAAAAAGCAAAAAATTTCAGAATTGCACCTTGCAATGTGGAGATATTACTGTTTGTGCATTTACAATATTCATTGATTTTTGCCATTGAAAAACATGTTTTTCATATACCAGAAATGTTTGAAGCTACTGACTGAATGAAAGGAGCTGGCATCTCACTCTCTTTGAATCTTCTTTATCATGCTAGGATTAACAGGAAAAAGCTAAAAATTTCAGAATTGCACCGTGCAATGTGGAGATATTACTGTTTGTGCATTTACAATATTCATTGATTTTTGCCATTGAAAAACATGTTTTTCATATACCAGAAATGTTTGAAGCTACTGACTGAATGAAAGGAGCTGGCATCTCACTCTCTTTGAATCTTCTTTATCATGCTAGGATTAGCAGGAAAAAGCAAAAAATTTCAGAATTGCACCTTGCAATGTGGAGATATTACTGTTTGTGCATTTACAATATTCATTGATTTTTGCCATTGAAAAACATGTTTTTCATATACCAGAAATGTTTGAAGCTACTGACTGAATGAAAGGAGCTGGCATCTCACTCTCTTTGAATCTTCTTTATCATGCTAGGATTAACAGGAAAAAGCAAAAAATTTCAGAATTGCACCGTGCAATGTGGAGATATTACTGTTTGTGCATTTACAATATTCATTGATTTTTGCCATTGAAAAACATGTTTTTCATATACCAGAAATGTTTGAAGCTACTGACTGAATGAAAGGAGCTGGCATCTCACTCTCTTTGAATCTTCTTTATCATGCTAGGATTAGCAGGAAAAAGCAAAAAATTTCAGAATTGCACCTTGCAATGTGGAGATATTACTGTTTGTGCATTTACAATATTCATTGATTTTTGCCATTGAAAAACATGTTTTTCATATACCAGAAATGTTTGAAGCTACTGACTGAATGAAAGGAGCTGGCATCTCACTCTCTTTGAATCTTCTTTATCATGCTAGGATTAGCAGGAAAAAGCAAAAAATTTCAGAATTGCACCTTGCAATGTGGAGATATTACTGTTTGTGCATTTACAATATTCATTGATTTTTGCCATTGAAAAACATGTTTTTCATATACCAGAAATGTTTGAAGCTACTGACTGAATGAAAGGAGCTGGCATCTCACTCTCTTTGAATCTTCTTTATCATGCTAGGATTAACAGGAAAAAGCTAAAAATTTCAGAATTGCACCTTGCAATGTGGAGATATTACTGTTTGTGCATTTACAATATTCATTGATTTTTGCCATTGAAAAACATGTTTTTCATATACCAGAAATGTTTGAAGCTACTGACTGAATGAAAGGAGCTGGCATCTCACTCTCTTTGAATCTTCTTTATCATGCTAGGATTAGCAGGAAAAAGCAAAAAATTTCAGAATTGCACCTTGCAATGTGGAGATATTACTGTTTGTGCATTTACAATATTCATTGATTTTTGCCATTGAAAAACATGTTTTTCATATACCAGAAATGTTTGAAGCTACTGACTGAATGAAAGGAGCTGGCATCTCACTTTGAATCTTCTTTATCATGCTAGGATTAACAGGAAAAAGCAAAGAATTTCAGAATTGCACCTTGCAATGTGGAGATATTACTGTTTGTGCATTTACAATATTCATTGATTTTTGCCATTGAAAAACATGTTTTTCATATACCAGAAATGTTTGAAGCTACTGACTGAATGAAAGGAGCTGGCATCTCACTCTCTTTGAATCTTCTTTATCATGCTAGGATTAACAGGAAAAAGCTAAAAATTTCAGAATTGCACCGTGCAATGTGGAGATATTACTGTTTGTGCATTTACAATATTCATTGATTTTTGCCATTGAAAAACATGTTTTTCATATACCAGAAATGTTTGAAGCTACTGACTGAATGAAAGGAGCTGGCATCTCACTCTCTTTGAATCTTCTTTATCATGCTAGGATTAGCAGGAAAAAGCAAAAAATTTCAGAATTGCACCTTGCAATGTGGAGATATTACTGTTTGTGCATTTACAATATTCATTGATTTTTGCCATTGAAAAACATGTTTTTCATATACCAGAAATGTTTGAAGCTACTGACTGAATGAAAGGAGCTGGCATCTCACTCTCTTTGAATCTTCTTTATCATGCTAGGATTAACAGGAAAAAGCTAAAAATTTCAGAATTGCACCGTGCAATGTGGAGATATTACTGTTTGTGCATTTACAATATTCATTGATTTTTGCCATTGAAAAACATGTTTTTCATATACCAGAAATGTTTGAAGCTACTGACTGAATGAAAGGAGCTGGCATCTCACTCTCTTTGAATCTTCTTTATCATGCTAGGATTAGCAGGAAAAAGCAAAAAATTTCAGAATTGCACCTTGCAATGTGGAGATATTACTGTTTGTGCATTTACAATATTCATTGATTTTTGCCATTGAAAAACATGTTTTTCATATACCAGAAATGTTTGAAGCTACTGACTGAATGAAAGGAGCTGGCATCTCACTCTCTTTGAATCTTCTTTATCATGCTAGGATTAACAGGAAAAAGCAAAAAATTTCAGAATTGCACCTTGCAATGTGGAGATATTACTGTTTGTGCATTTACAATATTCATTGATTTTTGCCATTGAAAAACATGTTTTTCATATACCAGAAATGTTTGAAGCTACTGACTGAATGAAAGGAGCTGGCATCTCACTCTCTTTGAATCTTCTTTATCATGCTAGGATTAACAGGAAAAAGCTAAAAATTTCAGAATTGCACCGTGCAATGTTGAGATATTACTGTTTGTGCATTTACAATATTCATTGATTTTTGCCATTGAAAAACATGTTTTTCATATACCAGAAATGTTTGAAGCTACTGACTGAATGAAAGGAGCTGGCATCTCACTCTCTTTGAATCTTCTTTATCATGCTAGGATTAGCAGGAAAAAGCAAAAAAATTCAGAATTGCACCTTGCAATGTGGAGATATTACTGTTTGTGCATTTACAATATTCATTGATTTTTGCCATTGAAAAACATGTTTTTCATATACCAGAAATGTTTGAAGCTACTGACTGAATGAAAGGAGCTGGCATCTCACTCTCTTTGAATCTTCTTTATCATGCTAGGATTAACAGGAAAAAGCTAAAAATTTCAGAATTGCACCGTGCAATGTGGAGATATTACTGTTTGTGCATTTACAATATTCATTGATTTTTGCCATTGAAAAACATGTTTTTCATATACCAGAAATGTTTGAAGCTACTGACTGAATGAAAGGAGCTGGCATCTCACTCTCTTTGAATCTTCTTTATCATGCTAGGATTAGCAGGAAAAAGCAAAAAATTTCAGAATTGCACCTTGCAATGTGGAGATATTACTGTTTGTGCATTTACAATATTCATTGATTTTTGCCATTGAAAAACATGTTTTTCATATACCAGAAATGTTTGAAGCTACTGACTGAATGAAAGGAGCTGGCATCTCACTCTCTTTGAATCTTCTTTATCATGCTAGGATTAACAGGAAAAAGCAAAAAATTTCAGAATTGCACCTTGCAATGTGGAGATATTACTGTTTGTGCATTTACAATATTCATTGATTTTTGCCATTGAAAAACATGTTTTTCATATACCAGAAATGTTTGAAGCTACTGACTGAATGAAAGGAGCTGGCATCTCACTCTCTTTGAATCTTCTTTATCATGCTAGGATTAACAGGAAAAAGCTAAAAATTTCAGAATTGCACCGTGCAATGTGGAGATATTACTGTTTGTGCATTTACAATATTCATTGATTTTTGCCATTGAAAAACATGTTTTTCATATACCAGAAATGTTTGAAGCTACTGACTGAATGAAAGGAGCTGGCATCTCACTCTCTTTGAATCTTCTTTATCATGCTAGGATTAGCAGGAAAAAGCAAAAAATTTCAGAATTGCACCTTGCAATGTGGAGATATTACTGTTTGTGCATTTACAATATTCATTGATTTTTGCCATTGAAAAACATGTTTTTCATATACCAGAAATGTTTGAAGCTACTGACTGAATGAAAGGAGCTGGCATCTCACTCTCTTTGAATCTTCTTTATCATGCTAGGATTAACAGGAAAAAGCTAAAAATTTCAGAATTGCACCTTGCAATGTGGAGATATTACTGTTTGTGCATTTACAATATTCATTGATTTTTGCCATTGAAAAACATGTTTTTCATATACCAGAAATGTTTGAAGCTACTGACTGAATGAAAGGAGCTGGCATCTCACTCTCTTTGAATCTTCTTTATCATGCTAGGATTAGCAGGAAAAAGCAAAAAATTTCAGAATTGCACCTTGCAATGTGGAGATATTACTGTTTGTGCATTTACAATATTCATTGATTTTTGCCATTGAAAAACATGTTTTTCATATACCAGAAATGTTTGAAGCTACTGACTGAATGAAAGGAGCTGGCATCTCACTCTCTTTGAATCTTCTTTATCATGCTAGGATTAACAGGAAAAAGCAAAAAATTTCAGAATTGCACCTTGCAATGTGGAGATATTACTGTTTGTGCATTTACAATATTCATTGATTTTTGCCATTGAAAAACATGTTTTTCATATACCAGAAATGTTTGAAGCTACTGACTGAATGAAAGGAGCTGGCATCTCACTCTCTTTGAATCTTCTTTATCATGCTAGGATTAGCAGGAAAAAGCAAAAAATTTCAGAATTGCACCTTGCAATGTGGAGATATTACTGTTTGTGCATTTACAATATTCATTGATTTTTGCCATTGAAAAACATGTTTTTCATATACCAGAAATGTTTGAAGCTACTGACTGAATGAAAGGAGCTGGCATCTCACTCTCTTTGAATCTTCTTTATCATGCTAGGATTAACAGGAAAAGCTAAAAATTTCAGAATTGCACCGTGCAATGTGGAGATATTACTGTTTGTGCATTTACAATATTCATTGATTTTTGCCATTGAAAAACATGTTTTTCATATACCAGAAATGTTTGAAGCTACTGACTGAATGAAAGGAGCTGGCATCTCACTCTCTTTGAATCTTCTTTATCATGCTAGGATTAGCAGGAAAAAGCAAAAAATTTCAGAATTGCACCTTGCAATGTGGAGATATTACTGTTTGTGCATTTACAATATTCATTGATTTTTGCCATTGAAAAACATGTTTTTCATATACCAGAAATGTTTGAAGCTACTGACTGAATGAAAGGAGCTGGCATCTCACTCTCTTTGAATCTTCTTTATCATGCTAGGATTAACAGGAAAAAGCAAAAAATTTCAGAATTGCACCGTGCAATGTGGAGATATTACTGTTTGTGCATTTACAATATTCATTGATTTTTGCCATTGAAAAACATGTTTTTCATATACCAGAAA